>NC_056728.1:641584697-641742197 GCF_019279795.1 Protopterus annectens
TTCTTGCAGAGTCTCTTATGAGGGACCTCTTCAGAAGGGTATCATGGAGAGGTTTAGGAAGAGAGGGGTTCACCCGATGGGATACCCAGAGGCCTAGGGCCCTCACTAGTCTGTGGATGGTGTGGTGCAGAGATGGACGCTGGTGGCTTAGAGGGGAGGAATGTCGGAACCCCTGAGTGGAGCTGTCTGAGGAGACAGCACCCTCATCAGCTCAAAAGCCCCCCTTCCCCCTGATCTGAAGCCAATAAAGGAGCCAACCCTCATCTGTGCCGAAGCCCTGAGAGGCAGGGTCGTATCAGACTACTGTCTGATCTGACTCCCCTCCCAGGACCCAACAGGAGAGCATTGGCTCCTAGACCCCTCAGATGGAACCAAGGATGTCGGAGCAGATGTTGGCTCCAAAGATACCAGGATGGTTCTCAGCACTGATGGCTTCACAACAGACTGTTCCAAGCATTCAGTCTCTGTGGTCCCAGGTTGGCTCGAAGGAGGCATTGATGTCAGTGGGATGGTCTTGGCTGGCTCTAAATCCCTATGGGTTGGAACAAAGAGAAGTTTAGCCAGCGCCAGTGTCTTCAGAAGCCTACGTACCACCCTATCCACATTACCATCTGACAGAGGAGTGGGTAAGAGACCTTACTGATTGTAAGACGGGTGATCTCAAGACAGGAGTAAGCAGCTCCAATTCTGGGGACCGGCTTCTGAATTCAAACTCCATCGGCACCGTAAAGGTTGGAGCTGATGACGTAGATTGTCGGTTCTGATGTAGGTGAAGTTGGAGATGCAATTTTGGTTAACTTTTTTGATGGTTCAGATTGTCCTGAAGAGGGAGAAGATGTTTTTGTCGATTTTTCTGACCAAGAAGATATGACTGATGCTGACATGCTCTGACCTTGTTCAATAGCTTCCTGGAATGAGGATTTCAAAAGACCTCTCACAACCAACTTATTTTTACACTCTAGAGCTAAAAGAGTGGCATATTGAGCATGTCTCCTGAAGATGTACTGCTCCCAAGCAATAGATACATATGGTATGGGAGTCAGTAATGCACATCTTCTGGCTGCATTTAGTACACATTTTGAGGCCCGAAAGCTTAGATTCTTTATGCTCCTTGGACATGATTCAAAACTCGGTATACACACACACGCAAGAGCAGACAAATAAACTGCAAAAACAATTTAACAATCTAACTTAACAGCCTAAACTACTAAAGAACAATTCAACACCTAAAACTAGTAGGAATGATTATATATGAAAGACAAAACTTTTTTTAACTAGTAAGTTGGGAAGAGAAAGACAAGGTTAGGAAGCCCACAAACTAAAACAGGCAGTGGACGCCCTGTAACTTAAACAGGCAAACACCATTGCCTTTATACAGTGAAGAAAAAACAACTAAATTATAAGACATGAAAATGCCCTCTAAAACAAGCAGCGAGAGCCCTCTAGCTTAATGGGGCTGACGCCTTTCTTCAACAATAAGAAATTTAATCAGGATAGGGGAAAAGGTCTTAATGGAAAACAATGGCCTAAATCAACAACACAGCAGCAAATTTGTTAAGTAAAAAGAAAAACAACACAAGAAGATTAACACTAGCTCTAATTTAAAGTAAAACAGGAAAAATTATGATAATAAATGTAAAAAAGTCATTCACTTAGCCAGAATCAAGATGGAAGCCTCCAATCTGTTTAGCAGCAAATTAGATCTGGGGAGCTTCACTAGAGCATGATGGGATAAGGATACATCCACGAGCCAGTGGAAGTCCTTGAGCTTTAATATGTGGCTGAGTCGGAACAAAGAATTGGTTCTGAACCCAACCGGTAAGAATGAAGGCGGGACAGGACAACATAACATATAAATACAGCACAGTGCAAACTGAGTTGCCAAAAAGTGTACTTGGTAGTTTGGAATATCAGATGGTAATAGATTCCAACTCTGCACACAGCCAGGAGAATTTTGTGGAGTTGGCAACTGAGGGCCGTCATGGCCAGGATAGAGGAAGTGTCAAGGGCCCTGCTTTGTCTGTAGGTAATGGACTTTTAGAAGTATTAGCCCAAACTCCTGTGGGGCCTGGGGTGACAACCTCTGGGTCAGCACAGGGGTTCTTAAAAAGGAATTTGAGTCCATTACCCTGTAAAACCTGTCTGGTTTACAAAGGGCTGGAGGAAGAGAGTCTGGAATAAGAGAGAATTCCATGAAAATGCTTCTAAAACCGGAGGAATAAACAAGCGTTTGTGTTACGGGAGATCAAAGTACTCCCTGGCCCTATTTTTTTTTTTTTTTTTTTTTTTTTTTAGATTGGGGTATTCTTGTGCCTGCCATTGGTAAAATTCTCATGATATGCAAGGTTTGTCCAAAGGTGATGCCCTCAGGAGGCAAAGCAGACGTAACACCCTCTTTTGAATCAGAATCCTCAAAGGAGGTAAGGAAGGGTTCATCTTCCAGGATGGAGTCCTCCTGATCACAGTCTTCATCTGAATCAAGGGGTTCTGACAAGGTCTCAGGAGTAGGGTCCCTCTTCCTTTCTCCTGGTGAATATTCGGGGGGGGGGCTGCCTCTGACTAAAGAAATAAGGTTCTCAGCCAACCTGACCAAAATCTGCTGGTAATCTGTGGGGTGGCAGCTGGCAGGCCTAGGCACTGTACCCAAGAGCAAGCCCTTTTTAGGTGTAGCTTTTGGGGACATTCGGTACTCTGGCACCAGTTTATTTGAAAGAAATAGCAGATATAGGCAGACATCCCAAAGGGACATTAGTTGAGGATCATTTGCCAGATAGTTAGTGACTTTGGACCCTACCAGCAAACCAAACACCAAGGCCTGAAATGAAGTTAAGGGACCCTACAGCATGTCATACTCTGAAAGGGCCTGGACAGAGGCTTCTACCACTACCTCACTTGCAGAAGGGGGCTGCAAAGGCATCTCTCCTTCCTCTGTGATGAGCCTTGGGGGACTGGCAGATGGAGAAAGGTGGTCGCCTGAGGCACTAAGTTTGGGTCTTTTTTCCCTCTTTCGCTGAAGCTCAACCTTGGGTTGACAGACTGACACCATCGCTCAACGGGCAGCGGATTGTTGACTAAGGTGCTTAGACAAGATTTTGACCCTAACCTTATAGTCTTAGTATTGAAAAGGGCACACAGACGGCAATTTGGAACATTATGGTTTGGGTCTAGACAAGCAACACACAAGGTATGAAAGTCTCTTTGTGGGATGTATTTACCACTGTGGAGATGGTTAACTTTATCTGACATGAGACACAAGAAAGAAAAAGTTCAGCAATGAGGTACTTAGCTTTAGAAGAATCTCACTCTGGTGCTGGCCAACCAATGCACTCAACTGCATCAGGCTTAAATGGCAAGAAAGAATAGTTATGTAAAATCTTACCATAACCACAGACGTCGTCCTCTTCCATGTCGCAGTATTCTAGGTGTGAGATTTCATGCCCTCAGGTGACTCGTACATTGGCTGCTAAACAAAAGCTTCAGTTTGGCTGTTGCAGTATGCGTGGGATGTCACACGTATGGCCACAAACCAGGGGCCTTAAATGTGATGTCTGCATGCACAATCCTGAAAACTTGAAGGTCAGCAGGCAGAGGCGGCGGCCCAGCAAAAGGAATGCCAGTTGTTTCCAGGTGTGCGACTTGGGAGACCTACTGTAATGTAGGTAGTACAGGTAAGGAATAGGACCTGTGGGGATTGGTGGGTGGGAAGGAATACTGCAACATGGAAGAGAAGGACATCTATGGTTATGGTAAGATTTTACACAACTACTCTGTCTATTCCTATGATGCAGTATTCTAGGTGTGAGAGCATACTGCAGCTTATGCGGATGAAAGGGTGGTGGTAGATGAAGAGGGTTCTACAAGACCCTGCAGGATTGCCCTGGCAAATCCCGTCTTAGTTCTGGAAACTTGGTCCAGTTTGTAATGCTTGGCGAAAGTGTGGGTAGTGGCCCAAGTGGCTGCTTCCAAAATGGATGCTGTGTCTAGGCCCATCATGAAGGCCCTTGAGGTGGCCACAGCTCTAGTGGAATGGGCCTATATTCCCCCTGGGGGTTCCTTTCCATGGTGGGAGAAGCAGAAGCAAATAGCTTTCCTGATCCAGCATGCAATGGTTTGCTTGGAGACTGCCTTGCCCAGGGCACTGGGGTGGAAGGAGACAAAGAGCTGGTTAGTCTTCCTGATGGTCTTGTCCAGGTAAAACTTAAGTTGTCTCTGCACATCCAGGGAGTGAAGTATCCTCTCCCCTTCATTAGAGAGTGAGGGGAAGAAGGTGGGTAGATAAATGGATTGTTAAGAAAGAGGTAATTGACCACCTTAGGCATAAAGGAGGGGTTGGTTTACAGGGACACCCTGTCTTTGTGGAAGACTGTGAAGGGGGGACAGGCTATTAGGCCTGCAATTCTGACACTCTTCTGGCTGATGTGATGGCCACTGGCAGGGCCATTTTCTGTGTGCACACCTGTAAGGAAGAATGCCCAGCCAGTTCAATGGGGTGCTGGTTTAATTTCTCTAAGATGTAGTTGAGGTCCCAAGGTGGGGGAACAGGTTTCCTAGGTGCTCTCATGTACAAGACCCCTTTAAAGAAGAGCTTTACATCAAGCCTGGCAAGCAAGGGGGGTTTCAGGCAGGCTGAGATGGCAGAGAGATGTATTTTACAGAAGAATAAGACAGCCCGTTCTATCACCTGATACGGGTAGTTTAGAACTAGGGGAACCTCAACAGAGCTGGGGTCTCTTTCCCTTGTTCAGACACTATTTTGTAAATCTTTCCCACTTAGCCAGGTAAGACTTTCTGGTGATAGGTTTCCTTGCCTCCCTTAGGACTGAAAGCACATCCTCGTAGTGGTGTCTGAAAGGGAACAAAAGTTTATCACCCACAGCGTCAGAGACATCTGCAAGTGTGGGTGTTGTCTTGTGTCAGTAGGTCCACCTTGCAGGGTAACAAAGTGATTGCCCTTGGCTAGTTTGTGAAATAGGGGGAACCAGTGCTGCCTTGGCCAATAGAGAATCACTAAAGATTTTTGGTTTGTCCTTCTGAGTTTAAGAAGGCTTTCTGAATCAGTGGAAATGGGGGAGGGGGGGGGGCATAAAGGAACTTCCCCTCCCAGGGGAAGCTGAAAGTACCTACTCTCCATGCTAGAGGGGAGTGGGTTCTGAGAAGTTCTGCAGTTGCCTGTTCTGGGGGTGGCAAACAGGTCTATTTGTGGAGCACCTCACTGGTGGACCATGTCTAAGACCACCTCCCTGCTCAGCATCCATTTGTGCTGAGGCGAGGAGATCCTGCTCAAGAGATCTGCTTGGTGACTGTCCTGTGAGGGAATGTAGGCCGCTTGCAGGACTAAGTTGAGATGATAGGCTAAGTTCCATACCAGCAGGGATAATCTGCACAGCTGATAGGCCTTTGTTCCTTCCTGCATGTTGACGTACCACATCACCATAGCGTTGTCGGTGACAATCTGGAGCACCCCTGGAACCAGAAGGGGGGGGTGAAGGTCTTTAGAGCTAAGACGACTGCTGTCATTTCCCTGATATTAAGGTCTTTGTCCTGAAGAAAGGTATGCCACTAACTGAATCCTCTAAGATGCCAGAGTTGCTCCCCAACCTGAATCTGAGGCATCTGTATGCATTACTTGGGTTGGGGTGGGTGGTTGTAGTGGGAGCCCCGGGTTCAGTTGCACTTGTTGGACCCACCACCTGATTTCTGCTCTCAGACAGGGAAGGAGGAGGATGCCCTGCTGTAGGGGATGAAGGTGTTGGTTCCAGGAATCACTAACTTGCACGTGTGCATTCTTACCAGTGGTAGCATGGGGATGGTCACTGCCATTAAACCCAGGAGATGAAGAAATTGCCTTGCCGTCACCTTTTGGCATAGTAGAGCTTCCTGGAAGTGGGAAGTCAAAGAAAGAACCTTGTCCTGTCGTAGAAAGCCTTCATTGTGTCTGTTCTGATTCTGCAGCCTAGGAAAATTTTATTCTGGCTTGGGATCAGAAAGGATTTGGGGAGATTGACAGTGAATCCTAGGTTCTGCAGAAGGGACATGGTGAAATGTAGATGCTTCAATAGAGCACTCCTGGACTATGCCAGTATCAGGATGTCATCCAGATAAGGGTAAATCTGTATACCCTGAGTTCTGCAGAAGGAAATGGCTAGAGCCAGGCACTTTGTAAAGACTCGGGGGGGGGGGGCATGGATAAACCAAAGAGCAAGGCAGTAAATTGGAAATGAGAGGCAGGTCCAGAAAAACATAGGAATTGTCTTTGGGAATTCCTGATGGGTATGTGCAGGTAGGCCTCCTTTAGGTTCAGGGAGGCCATGAGGGCCTTGGCTAGAATGAGTGGCAGCAGAGTGGGAAGAGAGCATTTTGAAAGATGGCACCTGAAGATGGAGGTTTAAGAAGGACAGGTCTAAGATGGGACTCCAGGGGCAGTCTTTTTTGGGGACCAGAAAGAGGTGGGAGTAAAACCCCTTCCTTTCCTGGAGGGACAGGTTCTATGGTACCTAGTTTTAAAAAGTCGGGCAGAACTTGTGGCAGGAAATGGGTCTGGTTTTTGGGGATGAGAGGAATGCCTTTTCTAGGTGGCATCTCTTTCCAGGATAGGAAGTACCCTTTTGTGAATAATGTTTAAGATGACCCATTGGTCTGAAGTGATGGACTGCCAAAGGGGAAGACAGTGGGCAAGGCAGTCGTGCATTACTGGAACCTCCTCTGTCCTGAAAGGGCCGTCTAGGTTGATGAGGTGGACCAGAGGGATCTGGAGTTGATAGGTCTTCTAGCCCCTCTCCTGGACCTGGAAGAGGAGGAGGGCAGAGAAGTATGTCTCACAAAAGTGGCCTTAGCAGGGTAGTATCTACAATATCTGGGGATGGGTGACACCAGCAGGTGCTTGATGTCCTGGAGTCCTTGGCTTTTTTCTTGTAGATTTTTAAAAAGGTCGGCAAATTGTTTGCCGAAAAGCACATTGTGGTCCAGAGGGGGTGACCAAGACCTTAAGACTTGAAATCCTCAGGGAGGTTCTGGAGTCTTAGCCATGAGTACCTCCTGATGGCTGAAGTAGATGCAGCAGACCTGGCGGATGCTTCAGCAATATCGTAGCTACATCTGATGGAATGCCTGGCTAGCTGTTGTTCCAAGGAAAGTTTGGCTGAGATGTCCATTTTGATGGGGCTGTCCTGCAAGGACGCTAACATGGAGGAGGCTTGAGACACCACATCTAATGCATACTTTGTCATGTGGGTCTGATAATTTATGGCTCTGAAAGTCAAAGTTGAAGAAATGTATACCTTCTTCCCCATCCTAACCATGTACTTGCTGTCTTGTCAGTGGGCAGTAGGGAGGCAGAGGGCAGCAGACTAGATTGCTTATCTGCACTGGTGGCAATAAAGAATATTTGTGTAAAATCTTACCATAGGCATAGATGTCCCTCTCTTCCATGTTGCGGTATTCTAGGTGTAGTATTTCCTGCTCTCAGGTGACCCATATGTTGGCTTCTACAAAAAAACTTCAGCTTGGCTGCTGTACTCTTTGTGGGACATCACACACAGGACCATAAACAAAGAGGCCTTAAATATGACGTCTGCACGCAGAATCGTCAGAACTTGAAGGCCAGCAGGCAGACAATACGGCCCAGCAGGAGGTGTGCCAGTATACAGGTGCGTGACTTGGAGGTCTACTGAAATGGAGGTAGTACAGGAAGGTATAAGACCTGGGGGGACAGGTGGGTGGGAAGGAATACTGCAACATGGAAGAGAACATCATCTATGGTTAGGGTAAGATTTTAAAAAACTATTCTATGTCCTTCTATTTCTATGTTACAGTATTCTAGGTGTGGGAGCGTACCACATCTTAAGAGGATGAGAGTGTGGTGGTAGATGCAGAGGGTTCTACAAGACACTCTAGTATTGCCCTGCGAATCCTGTCCTAGCTCTGGAAACTTGGTCCAATTTGCAATTCTTGGTGGTGTGGATAGTGGCCCAGGTGGCTGCTTCCAAAATGGATGCTGTGTCTTGGCCTTCATGAAGGCCCTTGAAGTGGCCACAGCTCTAGTGCAATGCGCCTTGATTCCACTTGGGGGTTCCTTTCCACGGTGAGAGTAGCAGAAGTAAATAGCTTTCCTGATCCTGCATACAATGGTTTGCTTGGAGACTACCTTGGCCCAGGGCTCTGGGTGGAAGAAGAGAAAGAGCTGATTAGTCTTTGATGGTCTTGTCCAGGTAGAATCTAAGTTGTCTGTACACATACAGGGAGTGCAGTATCCTCTCCCCTTCATTAGTGGGCGAGGGAAAAAAGGCAGGCAGATGAATGGATTGGTTAAAAGAGATCACTGACCACTTTAGACATAAAGGAGGGGTGGCTTTGTAAGGGCACCCTGTCTTTGTGGAAGAGTGTAAGGGGGAAAGGCCATTCGAGCTTGCAGTTCTGACACTCTTCTGGCTGAAGTGATGGTCATCAGAAGGACCGTCTTCCATGTACACATCTGTAAGGAGGAAGGCCAGGCAGGTTCAAAGGGATGTTGGGTTAATTTCTCTAAGATGTAGTTAAGGACCCGAGGTGGAGGGATAGGTTTCCTAGGTGGTCTCATGTGCAAGACCCCCTTTAAGAAAAAGCTTTATGTCGAGCCTGGCCAGCAAGGGGGGTTCCAGGGGCAGGCAGGCTGATATGGCAGAGAGGTGTACTTTTACAGAACAAGAAAGCTCACTTATCAATTCACACAGGTAGTTTAGAACCAGGGGGACCTCGGCGTTGCTAGGGTCCCATCCCTTTTGCAGACAGGTAAGTTTCCTTGCCTCCCTTAGGGCTGAAAGCACATCCTCTTGACTTAGTGGTGTCTGAAAGGAATGAAAAGTTTATCACCCACAGAGTCAGAGACAACATCTGTACCTGTGGGTGTAGGAGAGTTCCTTTGTCTTGTGACAGTAGGTCCATCTTGTAGGGTAACTTGAAGTGATTGCCCTTGGCTAGTTTGTGAAGTAGGGGGAACCAGTGCTGCCTTGGCCAGTAGGGAGTCACTAACAAGATATTTGGTTTGTCCTTTTGAATATTCAGGAGGACTTTCTGCATAAGTGGGAATGGGGGGAAGGCACAAAGGAACTTCCCTCCCAAGAGATGCTGAAAGCATCCACTCTCCATGCTAGAGGGGAGTGGATTTTTGAGTAGAAGTTCTGCAGTTGCCTGTTCTGGGGGAGGCAAATGGGTATATTTGTGGAGCACCCCACCAGTGGACTATGTTTAAGACCACCTCACTGTTCAGCATCCATTTGTGTTGTGGGGAGAAGGTCCTGCTCAAGAGATCGGCTTGGTGGTTGTCCTATGAGGGGATGTAGACTGCCTGCAGTACTAAGTTGAGCCGGGAGGCTAAGTCCCATAACAGCAGGGATAGATTGCACAGATAGGCCTTTGTTCCTCCCTGCTTGTTTGCACCCCTAGAACCAATAGGAGGGGTGAAGGTCTGTAGAGCTAAGAAAACTGCTGTCATTTCCCTGATATCGATGCGTTTGGTCTGAAGAGAGGGATGCCATTTTTCCTGAATCTTGTAAGAAGCCACAGTTGCTCCCCAACCTGAATCTGAGGCATCTGTATGCATAACTTGGATTGGGGTGGGAGGCTGCAGTGGGAGCCCTGAGTTCAATTTCACTTGTTGGATCCACCAGTTGATTTCTGTTTTCAGACAGGATAGGAAGGGGGTGGCCTGCTCTAGGGTATATAGGTGCTGGGACCAGGTGTTCTTTAGGAACCACTGCAGTTGCACATGTGCATTCTTGCCAAAGATAGTATGGGAATGGTGTGCCATCAACTCCATGATGGAAAGAAAATGCCTTGCAGTCACCTTTCAGGATAGCAGACCTTCCTGGAAGTGAGAAGTTCAAGACAGCACCTTGTCCTGAGGTAGAAAGTCCTTCAATTGTGTCTGTTCTGATTATGCAGCCAAGGAAAATCTTGTCCTGGTTTGGGATCAGAGAGGATTTGGGGAGGTTGATGGTGAATCCTAGGTTCTGCAGAAGGGACATGGTGAAATGTAGATGCTTTAGAGGATCCCTGGACTCTGCCAGAAATCAGGATGCCATCCAGATAAGGGTAAATTTGTATCCCTTGAGTTGTGCAGAAGGCAATGGCTGGGACTAGGTACTTTGTAAAGACCCTGGGGGCCGTGAATAAACCAAAGAGCAAGGCAGTACATTGGAAATGAGAGGCAGGTCCAGAGAAATGCAGGAATTGTCTGTGGGAACTCCTGATGGGTATATGTGCAGGTAAGGCTTCCTTTAGGTCTAGGGTGACCATAAAGGCCTTGGCTGGAATGAGAGGCAGCAAAGTGGGGAGAGAGAGCATTTTAAAAGAGAGTACCTGAAGATGTAGATTTAGAAAGGACAGATCTAAGATGGGTTATCCAGGGGTCATCTTCTCTGGGGACCAGGAAGAGACGGGAGTAAAATCCTTTCCCTTCTTGTCCTGGAGGAACAGGCTCCAAGGTGTCTAGGTGTAGAAGATCTGACAGAACTTGTGGCATGAGATGGGCCTGGTTTTTGGGGAAAGGGATACCTCTTCTGGGTGGCTTCTCTTTCCAGGATAGGAAGTACCCTTTTTGGGTAATGTTTAAGACCCACTGGTCTGAAGTGATGGATTGCCAAAGGGGAGGCAGTGGGAAAGGCGGGTTGAGAAGGGGAGGTGGGCAAGGCAGTCATGCATTACTGGGGCCCCGTCTGTCCTGAAAGGGCTGCCTGGGTTGCTATGGTGGAGCAGAGGATCTGGAGTTAGGTGGTCTTCTGGCCCCTCTGCTGGACCTGGAAGAGGAGGGCTGTGGAGTAAGTCTTACAAAGGTGGCTTCAGCAGGGTAGTTCCTATAAAACTTTGGTATGCGCGACACCAGCAGGTGCTTAATGTCCTGGAGTTCATTGCTTTTTTCTTGTAGATTTTTAAAAAGGTCAGCAGATTCTTTTCCGAACATCACATTGTGGTCCAGAG
The DNA here is from genome assembly GCF_019279795.1 of Protopterus annectens. Lineage (NCBI taxonomy): Eukaryota > Metazoa > Chordata > Ceratodontiformes > Protopteridae > Protopterus > Protopterus annectens. The sequence goes on from NC_056728.1 coordinate 641,595,651, forward strand.
GGGCGTCCAGGATTTTAGCCTTTAAGTCCTTGGGGAGGTCCTGAAGTCTTAGCCAGGAGTACCTTCTGAGGGCTGAAGCAGATGCTGCAGACCTGGCAGATGCTGTGGGCAGTAGGGAGGCAGACGGCAGCAGTCTAGATTGCTTAGCTGTTGTGGCAATAACAGCTGGGTCCGCCAAGGGGGGCTTTATCAAAAATTTGTGGACCTCTGGTACTTCATAGAAGTGATCAAGACGCTTTGGGGCCAGAGGCTGGGAGTCTGGGGCCTTAGAGGCCACATTGAAGGCATCCAAGTAAGCAGGCAGAACAGGGGGAACCTGCTGTAGGGGAGAGTGATTCCACTTGCAGCAGGTCAAAGTACCTTTTTTTGGTTTCAGTCATTTGGGAAGTGTCCCATTTAAAGTAATCCATCTTGGTAATGGTCTCACCAAAAGTAATGTCCTCGGGGGAGAGTCCCCCTCCACAGATTCCGAAACTGAAGGGTAATATTCCCGGGGGGAGGTAATCTGGGAAACATAAGAAATGGACTACTCTGGTGAAGCGAAAAAAGTCCTGTTCTTTTTCCTTGACCTAAGTGGTTATGGATGGGAGGGAATAGGCAGAGACAGGCATTGGGCTCAGAAGAGGCAGGGTGGAAGTGGCTGATGCTGAAGGCCTAAGGGCCATGAAAGGCTGCATAAGAGACGAAGTGAAGGCCTACCAATCCAGTGTGACTTCTGAAGAAGAGGAGGTATATGTTTAGTTCTCTGCTTCTTTTTGGCCAGAGAGGAAGTAGAGAGTGGCCTGGTGTTGGGTTTGGAGATTAGCACATCAAAAAACTGGATCCCTGCCAGAGGTACCACCAAAACTGGTTCCCCCTCAACCTCGACAGGGGTCTATGTCTGAGTGAGCTCAGAAGATATGCAGGTCATCGGCTGCGAAACGGCTTCCTCAAGGGACATCGCTGCAGTTGACAGATCCTCAGAGTGCCACAACTCCTAGATCGGCAGTTGGTGGTGCGTTGGGAAGCAGAGCGGCAGGCGAACAAGGCCTAGGAACCATGGCCTTCTTGCGGGAAGGTTCGGGTGTGGCCTCCGATGCAGGATCCATCCTAAGGGCCAACCATTTGAAGAGTTGGTTCTCAAGATTGAGATTTAAAGAGGGTAGACTGCTATCCAAGGTCTTAGGCACAAATGATTGACAAACAGTGTAGGAGTGGTAGTGTTCCCGGCCTAGGCAAAAAACACACCTGTCATGGGCGTCCTTATGGGGTATCTGGCGCTCGCATTGGCACTTTCCCTTTTTTCCTGACATCAGCTAAAGGCTACAACAACCAAGCGTTCGCTAAAACAATCGGCAAAAATAAGAAAATTTGAAACCAAACAAGCTACTTTATCTTTAAGATGCAACATCTGTGAAGAAGCGATTGTGCGAATGTAGTCTGCGGCTGAAAAGCTCCGAGGATTGTACGTGCAGCCGTCACATTTAAGGCCCCTTGGTTTATGGCCCTACGTGTGACGTCACACGCAGACTACAGCAGCCAAGCTGAAGCTTTTGTATAGAAGCCGATGTACGAGTCACCTGTGGGCAGGAAATCCCACACCTAGAATACTGCAACATAGGAATAGGAGGACATCAGCTGGGTCCACCAAGGATGGTTTGATCAGGAATATTTGGACCTTTGTAGAAGCGGTCAGGATGTTTAAGGGCTGGAGGTTGGGAGTCGGGCTTTGGAAGAAGTGTTGAAGGTATCCAAGCAAGCAGGCAGAACGGGAGGAATTGGTGAAGGGAAGGGAGATTCCACTTGCAGCAGCTCAAAGTACCTTTTTTGGGTGTCTGTCATTTGGGATGTATACAATTTAACGTAATCCTTCATCTTGGTGATGGTCTCACCAAAAGTAATGTCCTCAGGGGGAGAATCCCCTTCCACAGATTCCTCATCAGGAAAGTAATATTCCTGGGGGGAGGCAATCTGGGAAACATAAGAAATGGACTCTTCTGAGGATGAAAAGGAAGATTCATGTTCTTCCCTGACTTGAGGGGTCGTGGATGGGAGAGAAGCAGAGGCAAACCTACAGCTCATAAAAGGCAGGGTGGAGGTGGCTGAAGGCCTGCATGAAAAAAGAGGTGAAGGCCTGCCAGTAGTGTGACTTTTGAAGAGGTGGAGGTATGTTTAGTTTTTTGCTTCTTTTTGGCCAGGGAGGAAGTAGAGAGAGGCCTGGCGCCGGGTTTAGACAGTGACACATCCAAAGTCTGGATCCCTGCTGGAGGTACCACCGAAACTGGTTCCCCCCTGACAGACTGTCGATGTCTGGATAACCTCCTTGGAGATGCCGGTCATCAGTTGTGAAATGACTACCACGAGGGACGTCACTGCAGTCTATGTATCCTCTGAGAGTTCCTCAAGCCCTAAAACAGCAGTTGGTTGTGCATCTGAAAGTGAGTGGGAGCTGAAGAAGGCCTAGGAACCTTGGCCTTCTTGCGTGAGGGTTCAGGTGCGCCCTTGGCCTCCGATGTAGGATCTACCCTACGGGCTGTTTAACGCTCTGATTCACAAGGTAGAAGTTTAATGTGGCTAGATGGCTACGCAAGGTCTTGGACACAAACGACTGACAAATAACGCACAAGGAGAGACCGTGTTCCCGGCCTAGGCAAAAAAACACCCATCATGGGCATCTTTATGGGGTATCTGGCACCCACACTGGCACTTCCCCCCCTGACATCAGCAAAAGGCTACAACAACCAAGCGTTAGCAAGAACAATTGTCAAAAATCAGAAAATTTGAAAGCCAATGAGTTACTTATATGAGGATGCGACGTCTGTGGATAAGCGACTGTATGATGCGAATGTGGCTGAAAGGTTCTGAGGATTGTGCATGTACATGACACATTTAAGGCCCCTGGTTTATGACGTCCCATGCATACTGCAACAGCCAAGCTGAAGCTTTTGTATAGGAGCCGACGTACAAGTCACCTGAGGGCATGAAATCCCACACCTAGAATACTGCAAAATAGGAACAGAAGGACATCGAATGATGCCATAGCACTGGCTGGCTCCCTTTATACCCAACCATCCTGAAAGTCAGGGCAGGGCATCTGCCAGCTGAGGGAGGAGGGATTTAGTTTTACTCTGGCAGTTGGGCTGACCAAGGGCTCCCGAAGCAGGAAATCTCGTAATTCAGGACAACAGTGAAGCATGAAGACCAAAGAATCCTAAATGGGGCACTTATCTGAAATCGGTTCGATAACCAGCAGAACAAGCATTCAGACAGATGACCGAAAACTGTTCGGACTGGCAGCAAAAAAATTTGAGGATGGCACAGACATCACCTTTATACCCTACCCTGTGCATGGGAAGCACACATGTAATGTACTGCATACCCACTACAACCTAAAGGTTTTGGTATACTGACCAGACATTGGGCTGCCCAAGGCAGGGGATCCCTATTGTAAAGAATACTGCAAGTGATTTGGAAGGACATCAATGATGATCCAAAAGGAAGCAGAAAAAAAAAAAAATACTACTGTTGGTGTGTCTTAATGCACAGAAAATATTTAACAGAGTAAGTTAGGATTTTATCAGTAGGGCAAAGAAAGCATTTGCATTTCCTATCAAATTAGTAACATTAAATAGGACACGAGGGATCAGAGGTGAAAAAAAGTGTTATGTACTTATCATAACTCGGAATCTGTGCTATCCAGTGTCATTCATCATGGGTGGGTCTTGGATCCAAACCAGAAGAGTAAGCGACAGCTCCTCTCCCCAAGTACCCCTGCCACGCATAATCCTCAGATTGAGGTTGCTAGACCATAAATAACCAGTCACCAGAAGGATGTGTGACAGAAGGTGGGAACGTGATGAATGACACTGGATAGCACAGATTCCAAGTTATGGCAAGTATATAACTATCTGAAGCTATCCATATCATTATTATTCATGGATCAGAGTCCTCAGCTATCCATAATCCTGGAAGGACTCAAGGAAGGACACACCGGAGCATAGAAGAACCAAACGAAGCTCTATCCCTGGACACCAAGTCCAGCTTGTAATGTATTACAAAGGTGTGGGGATTTGACCAAATAGCAGCAGCACAAATGTCATCCAAGGAAGTCCCTGTCCAGAAGGTCGTAGTGGCCACCGACCTAGTAGAATGAGCTTTAACATGCCTGGAAAGATCAATGTGACTGCTTTCATAAATGTGAGTTATGCAACAAGCAATCCAATGCAAAATAGACACTTTGGAAATGACCTTACCTTTCCTGGCCTGAGAGAATGCTATGAAAAGCTGATCTGATTTTCAAAAATTCTTTGTTCTCTTCAAATAGAAATGTGCCTGCCTATGTACATCCAGGCAATGCAGTTCATACTCCCCCTTTTGTTCGAAAAATTGAGAAAAAAAGACCGGTAGTTGAATTGACTTACAAATGAGTTGTGCCTCCAGGTGTTTCTGCAGTTAACTTCTACTGCTCCTCTAAAAATCAAATATTGCTTAATATTTGCATTAATAATTCCAAAATCACACTACGTACAAAGTCTCAAAATACTTTATCTTGAAACATACATGATGGCAAACACAATTGTATTGATATCTGACATCTGTCAATGAGTACTTGTTATAATTGTAAGGTGATAACTTCTTTTAAAGGTTCAAGCCACACCCACTAGGAGTTAAAGACACATACTCAAAATAGCTGTACTCGAGGGAATGCGTTAAGGTTAGTTTCTGAAGCTACTTTAGGAATGAAGGATTGGTCCTGAGAGATACCCTATCCTTGTGAAAAACCATGAAGGGAGCTTATATGCAAAGAGCCTGCAACTCAGAAACCCTCTTGGCAAAGGTAATAGCTGCAAAAAAAAGCAGTCTTCCAAGACAGAAACATAATATCACACTTCACTGCAGCCTCGAAGGAAGGTCGTCTTAGGAACTGCAAGATCCCAAGGAGACCGATCTTTGAGGGGAGGCTTGAGCAAGAAAATACCAGTTAGAAAGGCCTTGCACATAGAAGAAAACATGGGGCTGTCACTTGGGTGAAAGTTGGAAATAGCCACCACTTGAAGCTTAATCACTGACAGACTTGCCCCTTGTTGAAACAGAGAAGATAGGAACAACAAAATGTCCAGAATAGGAGCAGAAAAAGGATCTATGTCACATTGACGAGCCCCAAAACAGAATCTCTTCCATTTGCTGGAATAAACCTTTTTAGTAGAAGGCTTCTGCGTAGCCAAAATGATGTTTAAGTTGGCTGACAATTATTGGAACTGGAGGTACCAAGCTGTCAGACGCAGGGACTGATGGCTGGGAAGAGGAAGCCCCCAGGGATGGAAAATGAGATCCTGGGCTGGATCCAATACTTAAGGTGGATATTTCAGATGAGACCAGAGGGGGAGAAAGTAGTGCATACTTACCATAAATGTAGATGCTATTGTATTCACTGTTGCAGTCATCACACTTGGGTTATCTGCCTGCAGATAGCCTTCAGTTGGCCCGAATACCAGTCTTGGGATTTCTGTGTCGGATGCTGTCGCCTCCCCCATGATGTCAGGTCATCAGGGGTATAAAACATGAAGCAGACGCCATTACATCAGTTTTTCTTGCCCCAAATGTCAGGAGCCCCAAAAATAGGAAGCAATTACATGGTGTGGAACACCTTCAGTAAAAAGTAAATACCATTGCCATAAGATACAGCCAAAAAGAGGATAGGTAGAAAGTATAAAAAAAAAGTCAGGGGGCTGGAAGGGTAACCAGGACTGCAACAGTGAATACACTCGAACATCTACATTTATGGTAAGTGTGCACAACTGTACTATGTTCTTCATGTTTCACTGTTGCAATCATCACACTTGGGCTGATTCCCAAAGCTGAGGAAGAGTGAAGGCAGTCAGGAAGTATTAGGGCTGGCTAGCAGGCCTTGTAAGACTGCTGTGGTAAATCCAGCTCCAGATTTTAAAAAGATGGGTAAGTGGTAATGCTTGGTAAAGGTGTGTACAGAAAGTACAGTTTTGTACCTACCATAAATGTAGATGTCCGAGAGGTATGCATCTGCAGTCCTAACATATGGGTTGTCCTGCCTCAGGCAGCCCTTCGGTCGGCCGGATTCCAAAGTCTGGGTCTGGCCTCGGCTGATGTCGCACTTCACCCGACGTCATAGCTGCTGACAATTGGGTATAAAGGCATCAGCCGACGCCATTTTCCTCAGTGTTTCTTGCCCCAGATGCCAGGTGCCCTCTAGGAAGGCTAAATTTGGATAAATGCAAATGATTCCAAACAGTAGAGAGCAAACAAAAATAAACATGTATATACATATATACAAATACACCATAATAGATTCCCCCAGCTAGCTACAAGATGGGCAAATACCCTAGGAGTACCACAGAGGGGAAGGAGGGTGGGTAATCCTGACTGCAGATGCATACCTCTCGGACATCTACATTTATGGTAGGTACAAAACTGTACTATGTCCTTCAAGGATGCATCTGCAGTCCTAACATATGGGTAGAATACCATAGCCAAACTGGGGGAGGAGGCACTAAGATGATTATGGTGTAGTTAAGATCCCTTGCAAAACAGCAGTGGCAAAACCTGCTCGGGATCTGGAGTATAAAGGTAGATTATAATGCTTGGCAAATGTATGCATGGAGCTCCAAGTAGCAGCCTCTAAAATGTCTTTGGTAGCCACTCCTCGTAAGAAAGCTGTAGTAGTGGCTGTAGCCCTTGTGGAGTGAGGTCTGATGTTTTCTGGAGTTGTCTTTCCATGAAAAGAGTAACAAAATCTAATGCAATTTCCTATCCATTTTGAGATTGTCTGTTTTGAAATTGCTTTTCCTTCCATTCCTGTTGCATATGCTACCAGAAGCTGGTCAGTTTTTCTATTGTTCTTGGTTCTGTCCAGATAGTAGCGCAATTGCCTGTGCACATCCAAGGTATGTAGTAGTCTTTCCCCCGTTCTGTGGGTTGGGGAAGAATGTTGGTAGGTGGATTGCTTGGTTCAACGATACCCTGGAGACCACCTTTGGCATAAAAGTAGGGTTAGTTCTCAAGGACACTCTATCCTGATGGAAGATAAGGAAGGGCTGTACTGCCATTAATGCCTGTAATTCAGAAACCCTTCTTGCTGAAGTGATTGCAAGCAGGAAAGCAGTTTTCCAAGATAAGAACTGTAATTCTGCTGTTGCTGCTGGTTCAAAAGGGGGAAGTGTTAACTTTTCTAGCACAAAGTTAAGGTCCCATGTAGGCAAAGGTGGCTTCCTTGGAGGCTTTACATTTTTAATTCCTCTCAGAAACTGCCTGAGTAGAGGATGAGAGAAGACTGGGGGATCCACGTTGTATTCTGCTGAAATTGCTGATGCATGAATCTTAATGGAGGAGTAAGACAGGCCATTGTGGAAAAGTTCTGCTAAATATTCCAGGATGTTAGCTATGTTTGGTAATGATACATTTTCTCCTTTTGCTGCACTCCAAATGAGGTATCTTTTCCATTTGGCTGAATAAGTTTTCCTTGTGGAGGGTCTGCGAGCCTCCAGGATAATGTCTTTAACCCTCCGAGATAAATCTGGGTTATTTTGTTTTATGTAATATTCCAAGCAGCTAGCTGCAGTGTTTTCAAGTTTGGATGCAGGATCTTGAAGTTGTTCTGTGTTAGCAGTAAAGGAACTAGAGGTAGAGGCCATGCGTGTGCCCGAGACATACTCCTCAGTAGTGGGTACCAATGCTGCCTCGGCCAGTCTGGAGCTATCAGGATGATCCTTGGGTGATCTTCTTTGATCTTCAGTAGCACTTTGTGCATCAAAGGAAGAGGTGGGAATGCATATGCTGTCAGGTTTTCCCAACTGAAGGATAGGGAGTCCACCTTCCAAGCAAGTGGGTGGTATGTCCTTGTGCAGAATTTCCTCAATTGGTGGTTGTGTGGGGATGCGAACAGGTCTATTTCTGGTAGCCCCCATTTCTTTGTAATGGATTTGAAGATGTCTGGATGCAGAATCCATTCGTGGGCATCCGTGGTAGTTCTGCTTAAGGTGTCTGCTAGTATATTTTCTTTTCCTGGCACAAATATGGCCTGGAGCTGAATGTTGAGGTTTAGGGACACATTCCACAGGTCCATTGCCATCCGGCATAGAGGATATGAGTGTGTGCCTCCCTGTTTGTTGATATACCACATGACTGTGGTGTTGTCCGTCCTTATCAGCAAATGACCCTGTTGAAGAAACTGTCTGAATGTCTGAAGTGCCTGTTTCACTGCCAGCATCTCTTTTTGATTTATGTGTAGGTTCAGCCGGTCTTGTGTCCATAGGCCTTGTATACACTTGTCCACCATGTGTGCCCCCCAACCGAGGTCTGAGGCATCCGTGGTGATAGTCTGGCTTGGGTGAGGGCTGTGGAAAGGCAGTCCTCTGTTCAACTGACAGGCCTGAGCCCACCACAGGAATTCTTGCTTCAGGCATGGGATTATTGGAATTTGGGTTTCTAGGCTGTGCTTGTGCTGAGACCATAAATTCCTTAGGTACCATTGCAACTTCCTCATATGTAGTCTGGCATGTGGAATCAATATTATGCAGGATGCCATGTAAACCAGGGCTTGCAGGACTTTCCTTGCTGTAAGCTGGTTCTGCGTTGTTAATGCCATAAAATAGAGTGGTAGCTGCTTTTGCTTTTCTGCTGTGAGAAATGCCATTTGATTTGATGTGTCCAGTTCTGCACCCAAGAATGTTATCCTTTGGGATGGTACCAGCCTTGACTTTTTTATGTTGACTGTGTATCCCAGGGCTTGCAATAGGTGAATAACCTTTTCCAAATCTTTTCTTAATTTGATCTTGTTGTCCGCTTGTATCAGGCAGTCGTCCAGGTATGGATAAATTTGAATTCCCTGAAGCCTGCAATGAGCAATTACTGATGCCAGACATTTCGTGAATACTCTGGGCGCAGTAGATAAGCCAAAGGGCAATGCTGAGAATTGATAATGCTCTGATCCTGCAAGAAATATGAGGTATCTTCTGCAATCTGGTCGTATAGAGACGTGCAGGTATGCCTCCTTGAGATCTAGAGTCACCAGCCAAGACTCCTTGCCCAGCATGGGAAGAAGTTGCTGTAGGGTCAGCATTTTGAATTTTGGGACAATGAGATATGTGTTCAGAGCGGACAGGTCGAGAATAGGTCTCCATTGGTTTTCTTTTCTTGGTACCAGGAAAAGTCTGGAGTAAAATCCTTGTCCTTGTTCCATAGACGGTACCTTTTCTATAGCTCTCATCCTTAGTAAGTGGTTGATTTGTCCTAGAGCGTTTGTTTTTTGGTTTGGTGGTAGGTTTGGCATTCCTCTCTTTCTTGGTAGAGTATGGAAGTGAAACCTGTAGCCTTTGTCTATTGTCTGTAAAATCCATTTGTCTCCTGTAATGTAATGCCAGTTTACTGAAAATAAGGCTAGCTTTCCGCCTAAGGGTGCTTCCAGTTTTTCCCTGGTAGGCGGTATCAGAGCCAAGTCACTGTGACTGTCCTGTGGAAGTGGTAGTAGCTGGATCTGTGGCAGTACTTCTCTGGTTGTTAGGCTGCCACTGACGTCCCCTGTAGGCACCTCTGGATTGACCTCTGCCTCTTGGACGCCTTTTTCTGCCTCTCTGTGCTCTGGAGGTGTCTGGAAAGGACCAATTCTTCGAAGGCCAATTTTTACTAAACCTCGGAGGCTGGACCTGCAAGAAATCCTTGACTGTTTGGACAGATTTTGCTTTTTCTTCCACCTTCTTTAACACTTGCTGTGCAGGGGAGCCAAACAAACTTTGTTTCTCCATGGGAGCATCTAGGAGCTTTGACTTTACATGGTCTGGTAAGGATTGCTCTTTTAACCATGCATGCCTTCTGATCACTGTACCAGTCATAGCTGATCTAAAGGAAGCCTCCAGTGCATCATAGCCGCATTTTAAGGAATGATTACTGACCTGCTGAGTGTTATGTACCAAATCCTGAAGGGACTTACGGTCTATAGGTTCAGGAGAGGACAGTTTTTTATTTAGCTGATCAAACAAAAATTCCTGATACTGAATCATGTGGAATTGACAGTTTAAGGCCCTAGCCGAAAGAGTAGCAGAAGTATAAACTTTTTTACCCCATCTCTCTAATGCTCTAGATTCTCTTTCAGAGGGAGGGGTTTTTGGCAGAGGCAGTTGCTACAGCTTTGGGGCCCTGTGAAATAGTTTCAGGATCTGCAATAGGAGCCTTATACAAGTGATAGTGTGTGTCCGGGACCCTGTAGTATCTGTCGGGCTTAGCAGGGGCCGGGGGAAGAGAGTCAGGGGCAGTACAAGCATCATTAAATGCATCATCCACAACTGTTAGTACTGGAGGAATGGCTAAAGGCCTATGCTGTGGTAAATGTAAAAAGGTCCTTAGCCTTTTCCTTGAATCTGAAAAATCCTGGCCCTGCCATTGAAATTGCTCTCTCATAGCATGCAAGGTTTCCCCAAAAGAAAATTCCTCAGGAGGAGAAGCAGAAGGAATGGAGTCTTCTGCATCAGAGTCCTCATATGGAGAATAAGGGCCTTCTGGAGGATTTGAGTTTTCTGAATCATCCGAGGAATAATCTGTTGAAACTGGCTCAGGGGGCTCTGCTCTGGGCCTCTTCTCTGGAGGGGGATGAGAGGCCCTGTCAGGGTGAGGTTGGGATCCCCTGATCAAAGAAATGAGATCCTCTGCCAGGCTGAGCATTTGGGAACTGGAGGTAGGCCTGTGAGACGGGGTTTTAGCAGGCAAGGCCTTAGAAGATTTAGCTGCTTTAGCCCTAGAGAAAGCCTTGATAGACATAGATGCAGGGGGCCTAGCAGCTCCACGTGCAGGAGTAGATATGTCTAAAGGAATAGTATCTGATAAATCCTGAGAACCTGCAACAGCAGGTGGAATTTCAGTAGCAGATTCAGCCATGCTGTGTGAGGCCTCGGTTGTAGGAGGCATGCTTTCGGCCGAAGAACCGAGGACTCTGTTTCAGCCGAAACAGAGACACTCGCGGTTGGCTTAACAGTGGTTTCGGCCGAAACCGCGGACCATGAGTGTTGGTCCTTTTCCTTACGCTTTTTAGCTAACTGTGAAGTCGGAGTCTCCGACGGCATGTTGTAAGCAAAAGCGGAGCCGAAAAACTCCTCTGCAAACTCCGACCGACGTCTAAGTGTCCGTCGGTTGAAGGAAGCACAGGCTAGACAAGCTGCTACGTCGTGGCCTGGGCCTAAGCAAGGAAGGCAGTAAGAGTGGAAATCCTTATGAGGTATTTGTTTCCCACAAGATAAACAGTTATTTACTTTTTCTGACATCGGCTGAGGCAAGAAAGAGTCCCCAACGGGGTACTTAGCTTTTTAGAAGTCTTCGGTAGTAGTAATCTCTGGTTCTGACCGACCGGCACTTGCGAACAGCTTCTGCTTCGGGCACCGCGCGGCAAGAAAGACTGAGGAAAATGGCGTCGGCTGATGCCTTTATACCCAATTGACAGCAGCTATGACATCGGGTGAAGTGCGACATCAGCCGAGGCCAGACCCAGACTTTGGAATCCGGCCGACTGAAGGGCTGCCTGAGGCAGGACAACCCATATGTTAGGACTGCAGATGCATCCTTGAAGGACATCTCCAGGTTGCAGCTTCCAGGATGCCCCTGGTAGTGACTCCACTGAGAAATGCTGTAGAGGCTGAGGTAGCCCTAGTGGAATGAGTTCTGATCCCATAGGGTAAGGTTTTCCATGGTGTTTATAGCAGAAATGGATGCAGTGTACTATCCATTTTGAAATGGTTTGCTTTGAAATGGCCTTGCCCTCTTGTTCCTGTAGCAAAGCAGACAAGCAGCTGGTCAGATTTTATGAAAGGTTTATTCCTGTCAAGGTAGAATCTGAGCTGTCTGTGCACATCCAAGGACTGCAGGATCCTTCCCCTTTATTCTGAGGATAAGGGAAAAAGATTGGTAAATGAATGAATTGGTTTAAAGCCACACTGAATACCACCTTGGGCATAAATTATGCATTAGTCCTGAGGGAAACCCAGTCAGCATGGAAAATAATGAAGGGTTCTACAGCCATTAGTGCCTGTAAAGTACAGTTGTGTACATTTACCATAAATTTAGATGTTAGAGTGCATTCACTGTTGCAGTCATGACTTTTGGGTTATCTGTTTGCAGTAGCCCTCAGTCAGCCTGATTAAACAAAGTCTTGGGTCCTGCGTCGGTTGCTGTCCCTTCTTCCATGACGTCAGGTCATCAGGGGTATAAAACATGCAGCCATTACATCAGTTTTTCTTGCCCCTGATTGACAGGTGCCCCCTTAACGGGAAGCAATTAAATCTACAAATATACAAGGTTATACTTCCAAAAATAAAAAAGCAAATACACCAAAAAGCTTTTGAAGATAGTGAAGGAAAGTAGAGGTACATCCAAAAAAGAAAAAGAAGCAGGCTGGAGGGAGGGTAATCGGGATGAATACACTTGCACATCTACATTTATGGTAAGTGTACACAACTGTACTATGTTCTTCGTGTTTCACTGTTGCAGTCATCACTTTTGTGTAGATTCCCAAAGCAAAGAATGAGAGGATGAATTTAAATAGAATTAGGGCCAGCTAAAAGGTCCTGCAAGACTGCAGTGGCAAAACCAGCTCTGGATTTAGAGAAAATTGGCAGATGGTCATGCTTGATGAAAGAATGTACAGAACGCCAAGTAGCAGCTTCTAGGATGTCCCTGGTAGGGACACCTCTGAGAAAGGCTGTAGAGGTAGATGCAGCCCTGGTAAAGTGGGGTCTGATCCCCTGTGGGATAGGATTTCCATGGTGTTTTTGTAGCAAAAAAGAATGCAATGGCCTACCCATTTGGAAATGGTTTGCTTTGAAATAGCCTTCACCTCTGCCCCATAGCAAATGTCACCAGCAGTTGATCAGATTTCCTTTGAGGTTTAGTTCTGTCCAAGCAGAATTTAAGCCGTCTGTGCATGTCTAAGGAGTGCAAAATCCATTCCCCTTTTTCTGTGGATTAGGAAAGAAGGTTGGCAAATGTATGGACTGATTAAGGGCCACAATGGATACCACCTTGGGCAAGAAGGAGGGATTGGTCCTGAGGGACACCCTGTCCGCATGAAAGATGATGAAAGGCTCCACTGCCATGAGGGCCTGTAATTCAGATACCTTTCTTGCTGAAGTGATTGCTAAAAGGAAAGCTGTTTTTCAAGAAAGGAATTTTAAGTCCGCAGTGGCAGCTGGCTCGAAAGGAGGAAGGGTGAGCTTTTCCAATACAAAGTTGAGGTCCCAGGCTGGAGTTGGAGCTCTCCTGGGTGGTTGTAGATTTTTGGCCCCTCTGAGGAACTGCTTAAGCAGTGGATGAGAGAAGGGTGGTTCTGTGTTACGAGCTGAGATGGCAGAGGCGTGAATTCTGATGGAGGAGAAAGGCCCTTGTGAAGCATCTCAGTTATGTATTGTAAGATCTGAAGTAAATTGGGCACGGTTATGCTCATCCCTTGAGACTGGTTCCAGGCAAAGAATCTTTTCCATTTTTCAGCGTAAGAATTTCTGGTACTAGACCTCCTTGCCTCTAAAATGATATCCATCACTGGTTTACTGAGGGATGGTAAAGGACAAATTATGTAATTAGCCAGGCTGCTAGATTTAGTGTTTGAAGTTGAGGATGCAGAATTTGGTTCTTCTGCTGAGACAATAGAGTAGGAGTCTGGGGCAGGTGCCATGGGGCCCACAGTGACACACTGTGCAAGAGGGGGTACCAGTGTTGGTGTGGCCGGTCTGGAGCAATCAAAATCGTCCTTGGTTTGTCTTGTTGATCTTTAGTAGTACTTTGGAGAGCAGAGGCAGAAAAGGCTTAAACTGATAGGTTTCTCCAGCTGAAGGACAGATCATCCACTTTCCAAGCTTGTTTGTGGGGAGTCCGTGTGCAGAATTTGTCCAACTGACAGTTTTGGAGTGAGGCAAACAGGTCTATATCTAGGCTCCCCCATTTGCTTGTCCAACATGTTGAAAATTCTTGGTTCCAGTTTCCACTCGTGTGGGTGCATGAGTTTTCTGCTTAGTTCGTCTGCCAGTGTATTTAGTTTTCCTGGCAGGAACTGAGCTTGTATATGTACCTGATAACTCAGGGCTGTGTTCCACAATGCCATGGTTAGTCTGCAGAGGGGGTAAGAATATGTACCCCCCTGCTTGTTTATGTACCACATAACAGTGGTATTGTCAATCTTTATTATTAATTGTCCTGGAAGAATGTGGTCCTTGAAGGCTGTCAGAGTTCAGCTAACATTTCTTTTTGATTGTTATGCAGGTACATTTGACTTTGGTTCCATTTGCCCTGAATACATTTCCCTGCCAGGTTGGCCCCCCATGCATAGTCTGATGCGTCTGTTAATGTTTGGTCGGCAGGGGGTAGTGTGAATGGTAGCCCCCTGTTTTGGTGGCAGGCTTCCACCCACCAAAGGAACTCTAGGCGTAGGCAAGGTATGATCGGAATCATTGCCTCTAGATCCTACGTTGACACCATAGGCTTTTGAGATACCATTGCAGTTTCCTCATATGCAGCTTTGCATATGGAATTAGAATAATGCAGGAGGCCATGAACCCCAAGGCTTGCAGTATTTGCCTTGCAGATAACTGTTTTTTTGTGGCCACTTGTTTGAAGTAGGTTGTCAAATGAATCAGTTTCTCTGTCGTGAGGAAAGCTATTTGGGAAGTTGTATTCCAGCTTGCTCCCAGGAATATAATTTGTTGACAGGGTACCAGTTGCAATTTCATTTCGTTTATGGTGTAACCCCAGAAAAATCAGTACCCTTTGAACAAAGGCCAGATGATTCAAAAGCATGTCCTGGCCTTCTCCCTGAATTAGACAATTGTCCAGCTATGGCTATATTTGAATATTTCTTTGCCTGCAGAATGCAATGACTGGAGTTAGGCACTTTGTGAATATCCTGGGCCCAGTAGATAAGCCAAAGGGCAGTGCAGAGAACTGATCGTGCTTGTAGCCTGCTTTGAAGCGTAGGTATTTTCTGCAAGACTCCCTCATAGGGATATACAGGAATGCTTCTTTTAAGTCTAGTGTTGTCAACCATGCATCTTTGCCTAGCATAGGAAGCAGCTTATGAAGAGTCAGCATCTTGAATTTTAAAATTCACCACAGAGGTAGAGTAGAAAGGTCCAGGATAGGATGCCATGTGTTGCCTTTTCTGGGTACCAGGAAAAGTCTCAAATAGAACCCTTGTTCCTTTTCCTCTTCTGGTACCAAATAAATAGCCCCCATGCTTAAGAGAGAGAGTACTTGATTTTGGACCTCTGCCCACTAATTTGGGGGTAGATCTGGCCATCCGCTTGGTGTTAGTAAGGTGTGGAAATGAAATATGTATCTTTGGGACACCATATTTAAAACCCATTTGTCCTGGCTAATGAGTTCCCAGTTTTTGGCCTGCAGTCTTTCGTGCATTCAGTTGGGAAGTGCTTGGAAGTTTTAGAAGCAAGTCATTGAGACTTTTTTCCATAGGGGGGAGTCTTACTACTTCCTGATTTGGGTGCAGAAACCCCCCACTGCTTAGTTGTGCGTGTCCCCTAGGACTGAAACCTGGGGTTTCTGCTATGTCTGGGTTTGGCTTGAGAAGACCTAGAAGAGGCTGGAAAGGACCAATTCTTAGAGGGCCAGTGCCTACTAAATCTAGGAGGCTGAACTTGTAAGAAATATTTAACAGTTTGCATAGATTTAGCTTTATCTTCCATCTTTTTGAGAACTTCCTCAGCCTTGTTGCCAAACCGGCGGTCCTGATTTAAGAGAGCATCCAACAATTTAGCTTTAACATGATCAGGTAAAGATTTATCCTTAAGCCAAGCATGCCTTCTGAGCACAGAACCAGTAACAGCAGTCCAGCAAGAGGTCTCTAAAGAATCAAATCCACATTGCGAAGTATGTTTTCCAACCTGCACAGCAGAATGCATTAAATCCTGTAATTCTTTATTTTCCACAGTCAGGAAATTAGAAGTTATGTACCTACCATAACGTTCCATGTTAGTTGTCTTCTCTCGCCTTCTTTCTTGCTGGATGGGTTCGGAGCCGATCCACGGCTCCGACTCGGCACTTGCTAAGCTCGAGAGTCACCAGCTCGAGGCAGCCCCATATCCCATGATGCAAGGCGGTAAATACCCAGATCTCGTTTGGTACCTAGAGGGAAAACTGCCTAGCATAAAAAAACTTTCCACTAAGGAAAGAAGAGCAACTAGCCTAAAGGCTGTAAGGGGAAACCAGATGAATTAAAAACTAGAACTAACTGGTGCCCAAGGAAACAAAATCTTCCAGAGACAAGGGAGATCAAGGTCTGTCCAGGCAAGGGGGACAGGAGGGAGGGTCGCAAGAAAGAAGGCAAGAGAAGACAACTAACATGGAACGTTATGGTAGGCACATAACTTCTAAATGTTAAGTTGTCAATCTCGCCTTCATTCTTGCTGGATGGGACCGTGTCCCTAGCACCTCTATCCTGGGTGGCTCAATGGAACAGACTCTTGAGAACCGTGGAACCAAAACTGGCTCTATCCCTGGAGGCCAAATCCAATTTGTAATGAGAAACAAAGGTATGAGGAGTGGCCCAAGTGGCTGCTGCACAAATAGTATCTAAGGGTAGCCTAGCCTGAAAAGCTGTAGAAGTGGCTAGGCCTCTAGTGGAATGTGCCTTAGGTTTTGAGCACAGTTGTTTGCCCCTAAGTTGATAAATGTCAGAAATGGTGGAAGATAGCCATCTAGATAAGGTCACTTTGGAAACAGGGAGGCCTTTCTTATTTTCAGCATAAGAAAGAAAAAGCTGATCAGACTTCCTGAATTGCTTTGTTCTGTCCAAATAATATCTGAGTTGGCGGTGAACATCTAGATAATGCAATTTTTGTTCCGATCTGTTGGAATAATTAGGAAAAAATACAGGGAGATCAATGGATTGGTTTAAATTTGTTTTTGAAGCAACCTTGGGCAAAAAGGATGGATTAGTTCTTAAGAATACTCTGTCCTTGTGAAAGACCAAATATGGGGGACGAACAGAGAGGGCATGAAGTTCTGACACTCTCCTAGCCGAGGTAATAGCGACAAGGAAGAGTGTCTTCCACGAAAGAAACTTTAGTGAACATGAAGCAGCTGGCTCGAAAGGAGGAAGAATTAAGGATGTCAGCACTAGATTTAGGTCCCATTGTGGAGGAGGACTCCTGACAGGAGGCTTCAGGAGAAAAATTCCTTTCAGAAAAGCTCTACAAAGCTTGTGGGGCATAATGTTGTGATCTGCAAACCCGACATGAAAGTTCGAGATTGCAGCCAACTGAACTTTGACCGTGGAAGATGAAGAACCCGAGTGAAAGATTTCCGCTAGAAAATCCAAAACTGCATGAACAGGGGCAGTAAAGGAATCTATGTTCCTCGATTTCGCCCAAAGGGAGAAACATTTCCACTTGCTAGAGTAAATCCTTCTAGTAGAGGATTTAAGGGAAGCTACTATGATATCCCTAACGGGGTTAGAGATCATAGGAAGCCTGGCTAAGGAAGGAAGTGGAGCAACCAAGCTGTGAGGTTGAGAGAAGGAATGGACCGATGCAGATGACCCGATTGGTGGATCAGAAGATCTGTCACTGGGCCCAGATGCCATGGCTGCACCAAAAGATGACGAAGGAATGGAAACCAAATTTGTCGAGGCCAATACGGGGCAATGAGAATCATTTTGGCTCTCAAAACGGTAGCTTTCTGGAGTACCTGTGGTATCAATGGAAAGGGAGGAAAGGCATAAAAAAGTCCCTGGGGCCAATCTTGGATAAGAGCGTCTCTGGGGGGATGGCCCGGAAGTGGGGGGAGAGAGAAGACTGGGCATTTGCTGTTTTGGGGAGTAGCAAAAAGATCGCAACATGGGCGGCCCCACTTCTGAAAAATCTCCTCCACTATAGATTGCTTGAGAGACCACTCGTGAGGCATGAGTATAGCTCTGCTCAATCTGTCCGCTAAAATGTTGGTTTTCCCAGGGATATGTGTTGCTACCAGAAACCGATGAGAGGAGATCGCCCATTGCCAAAGTCTGAGAGCCTCTCGACACAAGGGATAGGACTTGGTTCCGCTCTGCTCGTTGATGTACCATACTACGGACATGTTGTCCGTGTGAACTGCAATCGTTCCTAAGGGAAGAAAGTCGTTGAGGGTTTGCAACGTTAAAAGCACTGCTCTCATCTCTACGACATTTATGTGCAGGTGGTATTCGAACGGTTGCTATGTCCCATGAACCATCCTGCCCTGATAATGACCCCCCCACCAGATCAGGGAGGTGTCCGTAGTGACTGTGGCTACCGGGGCCGGGGAAACAAAGGGTCTGCCCTGATGGACTTGGGGAAAAGAAATCCACCAGGATAGATGGTTTTTGCAAGTTTGTGTCACCAGGATCTGGTGACGCATGGGAAGCTGTTGGAAGGACCATTGGGTGAACAACATCCATTGAAGGAGACTCATGTAAAAACGGGCCAAAGGAAGAAGAGTAATGGCAGCTGCCATGAGGCCCAATACTTTCAGGACCAGTCTGGCTTGCACCTTTTTGCTGGCAAGGATGATCCGCACATGGTTTTGGATATCTAGGATTCTCTGGCTTGTTAGGTTTGCTGACATCCGAGCAGTGTCTAAATTTGCGCCTATAAAAGTAATAGATTGGCAGGGCAATAAGGAGGATTTTTCGTAGTTGACCGAAATTCCTAACGGAGTGCAGAGATTTAGGGTGTAATCTCTGGCTTGGAGAAGTTGATGCCTGGTGGTGGCTGAGAGGAGCCAGTCAGAGATACGGAAACACCTGGAATCCTTGACGTCTCAGGTGAGCCGTGACCACTGCCATGCATTTGAACACTCTGTGGGGCTGAAAAAGACTGGACCCCAGCCGAAACGGAGAAACCTTCTGGAGCGTCTGTGGATTTTTATGTGATAGTACGCATCCTGAAGGTCTATTGAGCACATCCAGTTGTCTTTGCCTAAGAAGGGCAAAATCGATTGAAGTGTGACCATCCGAAATCTTGTCTTTTTCACCGACTTGTTGAGTCTGCTGAGGTCCAATATTGGTCTCCAATCTCCCGTCTTTTTGGGAACCAAAAAGAACCTTGAGTAGATTCCGGGCTCTGAATGGTCTGTTGGAACTGGCTGAATGGCCCTTTTTTCTAGAAGCTCTGATACTTCTAATTTTGCAATTTCCCTTAGACCGGGTGGAACGTCTGGAAGGGAATTTTTGTGAGGGAAGGGACTTTCCTCGAAAGGAATCTTGTAACCCTCGGATATGATCGACTGTACCCATTTGTCTTGCGAAAGGGAAAGCCAGGCTTCTGGGTACAGCGATAATCTTCCCCCGACTGCCTCCAAGGGTGGACAGTCGGAACACCTCAGGGATGCTGGAAGGGCTTGTCAGAGAGAGGCTCTCTGCTGCCCTGGTTCTGCGGACCCCCTCTGCCCCTAGGGCAGCGTCTATTGTTATTACCCCCTCTGCCTCTAGGGGTAAACTGACCACGTGTGTCCGGCGTGACTCCCTGAGATTTTCGGAACCACATCTTCCCCCCCTTCTGTCCTTTGGGGTAAGGCCTAGAAGGGGTGGAAAAACTGACTCCTACGGCAGAAAGAGTCTTGCCTTCTTGCTCACACCTGGTCAACGTATCCTTCACCTGAGGACCAAACAATGTTGACCCATCGAAGGGAGAGTTTGTGAAGGATGCCTTAAAGGGGTCTGCAAAATTACAGAGCCGCATCCAGGACTGACGTCTAAGAGCCACTCCTGTCCCTGCAGCTCTACTCACTCCATCTGCTGCTTAAGAAATTAGCCGCATGGAGGAGTTGGTTATGGAGTTAAGGATTCCTAGCTGAGAAGCAATCTTCTCCCGAGCCCCTGCAGCTGAAGGATCCTGTACTACTTCACCTAATTCTTTAAGGATGTCCCTTTGAAGTCTGGTGAAGTGACATAAATAATTCAGAGAATGCATGGCAAAGGTCGCTGAGGAAAACATCCGCTTACCATACCTGTCCATGGTCCTAGAATCCTTGTTAGGAGGATGGACTGGTACGGAAGGATCTGCAAGTTCCTTCTTGGTGGTGGCCACCACCATGGCATCAACAGGGACACCTTTTGTAAGAAATTGTTTCTCGGAAGGGGCTGTAATAAATTTAGAAGGCCTCCTGGGAATTGGTTCCACGGAATCAGGAGATGCCCACGCCTTCCGAGCTATCACCTCCATGAGGGGGTCGAAAGGCGGAGACACCCAGGAGGTGGAGGGTCGAGATCCAAAAGCCTCTAGGTATACCGACTCATCCTTGGAGGGATTAATGGAGGGCCAGTTTCCCCTCTGTTTTAGGAGTTCTAGGATGTCTGAAAAAGAGACATCCTCAGAGGGGGATTCTTGGGGACCCCTCCGACTCATCTAAGTCGGTATCTGAAGTTGTAGACTCGGGAGTCTAGGTGCTTCCTCTTACAGGTCCTCTTACGCGGAGGATCTCCTGACGGATCAGGAGAATCCTTGAAAGAGGGGGTTCTTCCCAGTGGGGAAACCTGAGGCGATGGATCTCTCGGTCCGGGAGCAAGAGAGTGGGAAGAGACATCTACAGGCACCATAGAGGGAAGAGCTAAGGGAATAGACTGCTGACTTAGCCCGGGGGCCAGCACACTCCTCATCACCTCGAAGGCTCCCCTCCCAGGGAGATCAGAGAGACCCGCTCGAAGAAACGGGGCTCCGGCCCACCAAAAGGGAAGGCTCCGAGGCAGATGTCGGAGCCGAGCTCACCAAGGCCGAAGCCCCGAGGGGGAGAGCAGGGTCAGACAAGGGTCCGATGCCACTTGCCCCCTCAGAGCAGACCAGGGAAGCCCGACCACCGGATCCCTCCAAGGAAGGTCTCAAGGAGGAGATAAGAGTAGAAGCTGAAGGGGCAGAAAGGGGTGGTATCTGCCCCGCAGCCATAGCAGTGACTATTCCAATAGACTCCGGCTCCGAGCTCTGGAGGAGAGTCGAAGGAGGAATTTGAAGAGGGTGTGGACTAGTAGTCATCTGTTGAGATGGACTGTGAAGCATCTGGGCTAGTGCCTGTGATTTTAACAATCTGCTTACCACTCTCTCCAAATCATAATCTGAGAGCCTGGAACACCTAGATGATCGGCTCCGATGGCTCCGTTCCGAAAGAAGAGGAGAGGTCGGAGCCGAAAGTATAGGCTCCAAAGAGGGAGACCTGGACCTCTTACTCGACGAAGCCATCGGAGCCGATGAACCCTCGGCTCCAGAAGGAGCCGACAACTTATCGGCTCCACGCCTGGTCAAAGATGTGTCAGCTCCAGCCGGAGCCGACACAGGCAAGGAAATAATGGTATCGGAGTCGGCTGGTGCCGATACCGAACCCTTCGATACATGGTGGTAGGAGCCGGTCGCAGCAGACACCAATGTATCAGTCAAAGTATCGGCACCGATGGCCACCGGTGCCGAAGATTTAGTCAGAATGACATCGGCTCCAGCCGGAGCCGATCTCGACTCCAAAGGAGTCGGAGCCATGGCCGGAGGCTTAGTAACAGAAGCCTGGGCCTTGGAGGTCTTAGAGGGCTGATCCGAAGCAGACTTGGCCGGGGAGCCCTCTGGTTTAAGTAGTCCTCTTAAAATTAATTTATTTCTCCTTTCCTGCAGGACTCTCTGGCTGAAAGAGTGACAAATAGCACAGGAGTCCTGCAGGTGGAGAGGTCCCAGGCAATAGATACAAGAAGTGTGACCGTCTGTCAGAGACATCTTCTGACAGCACGACTCACACTTCTTGAAGCCTGAGACCCTCGGTTCTTTGGACATAGTGAGAACACAAAAACACACTACTCACACAGTCCCAGATTCAGGAAAATTAACTTAAAAAGGGGGAAAAATATACTCACACACACGCCCTGATAGGAAGGGATGGGAGAGGATTGAAGGCCCGACTAAGTAAAAACAAGTAGGGAAACAGTAAACTAGGAGCTAGAGACCCTAAAACTATCTAAAAGTGACAAATACACTAAAATATGTGAGGAAAAAAGAGGGATGGGGTGACTAATATTTGAATAACAATTCACTTACCAAGAGCCGGTAAAAGAAGTACCTAATCAGCGAAGCGGCAAACGAGATCTGGGTATTTACCGCCTTGCATCTTGGGATATGGGGCTGCCTCGAGCTGGTAAAAGTGACTCTCGAGCTTAGCAAGTGCCGAGTCGGAGCCGAGGATCGGCTCCGAACCCATCCAACAAGAATGAAGGCGAGATTGACAACTTAACATCATTTTCTGCTTAAGCAATCCAATAACATGTTGATACTTTAACATAGGAAACTGGCAGTATAAAGCCCCAATGGCCAAGGTTGCAGATGTATAAACCTTCTTACTCCATCTTTCCAGCGCCCTGCAGTCATTATCAAAAGGGGTAGGATTTTTAGCAGTAGAAGCCTTAATGTCCTTGGGACCCTGTGAAATAAGTCTCTGGATCCGCAGTAGGATTTTTAAAAAGGAACTTGTGTGAATCGGGAACCCCGTAATATCTGTCAAGTTTTCTGTGAGCAGGAGGCAAGGAATCTGGGGCCAAACTAGATTCCAGAAAAGCAACAAGAATGTGTAGTACTGGAGGAATAGCTAAAGGCCTATGCTGAGGCAGGAGTAAAAAATCCCAAAGTCTCTTTTGAATCAGAAAAATCCTAGCTTTCCCAGTGGAAATGCTCCCTTAGAGTATGTAAGGTTTCACCAAAAGAAACATTCTGGAGGGGAAGCAGAGGAGATACAATCCTCTTCATCAGAATCCTCAAATAGATAAGGGCAAATCTAGATCATCAGAAGAATCAGAATCCGGGTCAGAAGATTCATAAACAACTTCAGTCCTAGGTCTCTTAGAAGGGGAAGGCTGGCTTCCACTGATTAGAGTTATAAGATCTTCAGCCATTCTTATTTGTTTTTTAGGCATACAGGCCTGAGCATCGCGTTTTTTAGGCACGGTTCGAGATTTAGGCCGAAAGGAGGAGTCTGTTTAATATGCAAGTCCATAGGCCTAAATGCACCCTCAGAAGCCAGTGCCTGCACAGCGACTCCGGACCCATCCAAGGTAGAGCCATCCACAGGTTCCATAGTTGAAGCAAGTCGCGGCATACTGGACTCTGAATGGGTCTCAGTAGAGGCCTACAAATCAGAAGTATCGGGTATCACAGCCTGTGAAAGCACCTCTGAGTACCGGGCGAACTGGCGACTGGATTAAAAAAAGCATTGTCGGCACTTTTGAACCTTGGCGGCCTGTCGTTATCCTTGTGTTTTTTCGGAATCCTGGTAGTCGGATGGCTAATAGACGACATTTCTGGATAATTAAACAGAGAACTGAAATATTTTGTGCGAAAATATACAGACGACGGATAGTGCGCTGATTAAATAAAGCACAAAACTGACAGCACGGTACGTTGTGGTCAGGGCCTAGGCAAGGAATACAGTACGGAAGAAAATCTTTGAGGTATTTGCTTTCCACGAGTAATGCAATTATTAACTTTTACTGACATCAGAAAGGAGCAAGAAAAAAATTTCCCCAAAAGGGTACTTAGCTTTAGTTGAAGACTTCGGTTCTGAAACTCGAAAATGAAAATTTCAGGAGTCAGCCGACCAGCACTTGTGAACAGCTTCTGCTTCGGGCACCGCACGGCAAGAAAGACTGATGTAATGGCGTTGGCTGCATGTTTTATACCCGATGACATGGAAGAAGGGACAGCAACCGACGCAGGACCCAAGACTTTGTTAATCAGGCCAACTGAGGGCTACTGAAAGCAGATAACCAAAAAGTGATGACCGCAACAGTGAAACACGAAGAACATCTCAAGACACTCTTCTTGCTGAAATAATGGCTAGAAGTAAGGCTGTTTTCCAAGACAGGAATTTTAACTCTGCTGCAGCAGCAGGCTCAAAAGGGGGAAGCGTGAGCTAGTACAAAGGTCTCAGGCAGGGGTGGGAGCTCTCCTCGGGGGCCTTAAACTGTTAGCTCCTCTCAGGAACTGTTTGATGAGAGGGTGAGAAAAGAAAGGTGGTTCAGTAGTGTAATGAGCTTAGATGGCAGAGGCATACATTTTAACTGATGAGAAGGATAGGCCTTTGTGGAGTAGCTCTGACAGGTAAATCTAGAATTTGAGGTAAGGTGGGCACGACTGTCCCAGAACAATATATTTAACACTTTTCTGAATAGGATTTCCTAGTACTAGGTCTTCTGGCCTAAAGGATGACGTCCAGCAGCTGTTTGCTGAGGGTTGCTGGTGGTGTATTCAGGGGATAAGCCAGGCTGCAAGGGTCAGTGTGTGCAGCTGTGGATACAAAAATCTGTCCCTCCTGCAGGGACAGCAAGGAGGGGGGGTCTGATGTAGGTGCCAGGGTGGCACTGCTGTCAGACTACATAGGAGTGGGTACCAGTGCTGGTGTGGCTGGTCTGAGGCAATATGGATCGCCCTTGGTTTATCATGTTTCATCTTGAGTAGTACTTTTGAGTGGAGGGGCAGAGGAGGAAAGGCATAAATTGGGAGGTTTTCCCATGTAAAGGATAGGGCTATCCACTTTCCACGCTTGGCTGAGGATTTCTGGTGCAAAATTTGCTCAAATTATGTTTTTGGGGGGAGGCAAAGAGGTCCACCTCTGGTGCTCCCCACCTGTGGATTAGAAGTTTGAATGAGTTGGGTTCCAGTTTCCACTCGTGTGGGTCTACTAGATTTTGGCTTAAGATTGCCAGTGATTTTTGTTTGCCAGGCAGGAATTGAGCTTGCGCTTGGGCAGGAATTGAGCTTGCGCTTGGTTGCTCAAAGCTGTGCTCCACAAGGCCATGGCTAACCTGCAGAGTGGGTATGAATGAGTTACCCCCCTGCTTCTGTACCACATAACTTTGGTGTTGTCTGTCTTTATCAGGAGTGGTCCTGGAAGGATAAGGTATTTGAAGGCTGTCAGAGCAATCTGTGCAGCTAACATTTTTTTTAATTGATATGCAGAGGAATTTATCCTGGACTCCATTTGCCTACCATGTGAGCCCCCATGCATAGTCTGATACATCTGTTATCAGGGTTTGGCGATGAGGGGTTGAGTGAAAGGAAGCCCCTTGTTGTGGTTGCATGCCTCTGTCCACCAGAGGAACTCTGCCCCTACACAAGGAATGATAGGAATCAGTGTTTCCAGGTCTTGAGAATGTTGACACCAGGCATTATTTTTAAGTACCATTGAAGTTTCCTCATATGCAGTCTTGCATATGGAATTAGTAGAATGCATGAGGCCATGAGCCTTAGGGCTTGCAGTATTTTTCTTGCAGATAGCTGGGTTTTGGTGGCCATTAGTTTGAAGCAGTCAAACCTGTTTTTCTGGAGTGAGGAATGCCATCTGAGAAGTTGTGTTCAAGCTTGCTCCCAGGAATACAATCTTTTGGCTGGGCACCAGTTGTGATTTTTCGTTGGTGTACCCCAGAGAAGTTAGAAGTCTCTTTACAACTGCCAGGTGCTAACGTAGCAATTCCTGAATGCATGCCTGAATCAGGCAATCATCCAAGTATGGGTACATTTGAATACGTCTCTGCCTGCAGTATGCAATGTCTGGAGCCAGGCACTCTGTGAATACCCTGGGTGCAGTAGATAAGCCAAAGGGAAGTGCAGAGAACCGAGCACCCTGAAACATAGATATTTCCTGCAAAATTCCCTTATGGAGATGCGCAGATAAGCTTCTTTTAAGTCTAGGGTGACTAGCCAGGAGTCCTTGGTTAGCATAGGAAGAAGCTGTTGCAGTGTAAGCATTTCGAATTTTGGGACCACCAGGAAGGTGTTGAGAATTGACAGATCCAGAATAGAGCGCCAAAGAGCTCTCTTTTCTGGACACCAGGAACAGCCTGGAGTAGAAACACTGTCCCCTTTGCTCTAATGGAACAGATTGAATAGCCCTGATACTGAGAATAGATAGCACTTGCTTTTGAGCCTCTGCCCACTGGTTTGAACGAAGGTCTGGCAACCTGCTTGGGGTTGGCAGTGAGTGGAAGTAGAATATGTATCCCTTGGATACGATGTTTAGGACCCATCGGTCCTGGGTAAGGAACATCCAGTTTTTTTGCATGCAGGGCGAGTTTTCCTCCTAGGGGTGCAAGTACTTGGACATGGCTGGGAAGGATAATAAGAAAAGTCATTGTGAACTTTTTCCATAAGGGGGTGGCTTACCACTCCCCGTTTTTGAGGTGGGAACACTCCATTGTTTAGATCTCTGCATACCCAAAGACTATAGGCTTTGTGGGCTGTTGCCCCTGGGTTTGGACTGAAGGCCTGGGAGGGACTGGAAAGGACCAGTTTTTAGAAGGCCAATGCCTACTGAATCTAGGTGGCTGCACCTGTAAGAATTCATTAACAGTTTGCATAGATTTAGCTTTTTCCTCCATCTTTTTAAGAACAACTTCTGCTTTTGTGCAAACAAATGTTCCTGGTTTAATGGAGCATCTAGTAATTTTGCTTTGACATGATCTGACAAGATCTGTTCCTTCAGCTAAGCATGCGTTTACAGTACAGACCCAGTGACAGCATCCCTGCAAGATGCTTCTAAGGAATCAAAACCATACTGCAAAATAGGTTTACTAACTTGGTTTGCAGAATGCATTAACTCTTGTAAATTTTTATTTACTGTACAATCTGGAAGCAACATTTTGTTTAATTAGCTCCATATCCTGCTGGTACGTCAACATGTGAAAGTGGCAATTCAAAACCCTGATGCCAACAGCTGCAGAGGTATATACCTTTTTATGCCATCTGTCTGAAAGCTCTAGAATCCCTGTCTGAAGGGGTAGGGTCTTTCGCTGTAGTAGCCCTTAATGCCTTTAAGTCCCTGGGAAATAGTCTCTAGATCCACAGTGGGATTCTTAGAAGAATTTCTGAGTCAGGTACTCTAGTAGCTGTCACGCTTTCCAGGTGGTAAAATATCAGGAGTAAGACTGGGTTCCATGAAGACATCTACAATATCCAGGACAGGGGGTATAGCTAGAGGCCTGTGCTGAGGCAAGTCTAAAAATTCTGAGTCTTTTTGGACTGAGGGTAGTCCTGGCATTCCCAGCAGAAATGCTCTCTTAAGGTATGCAAGGTTTCACCAAAAGAAGTGTCCTCTGGAGGGGAGGCAGAGGGAATAGAATCCTCTGCATCTAAATCCTCATAGGTAGACAAAGGTATGCCCTGGTAATCAGAAGGATCAGAGTCATCAGACTCATGGTCTGTAGAATCAGAATGAAATCCAATTCTTTGTCCCTTAGCAGGGGAAGGCTGGCTTCCCCTAATTAAAGTTATAAGGTCTTCAGCCATTCTAAGCATTTGTTTCTGTGGCATGAGAGTTTGAGCTTGTGCTTTTGTCATTGGTTTTCTAAGCGTAGTGCGAACTCTGGGTCTGAGAAACTCTGTAGTTTTAGTCAAAACTAAGTTGTCGGTTTAATACAAACATTGGAAGGTCGGAATACACCCTCAAAAGCCAATGCCTGCACAGCGGCTCCAGACCCATCTAAGCTACAGACATCTGCAGGTTCCATAGTCAAAGAAGCATCGCGCGGCATACCGGACTCCGAATGGGTCTCAGCTGAGACCTGCGAATCTGTAGAAGTGGTATCAGGGGCTGCGAAAGCGCCTCATTGAGTGCCGGCGGACTGGCGACTAGCTTAGCGGAAGCATCGTCTGCAGGTTCGGACTTGTGCGGTCTGTCTTTACCCTTGCGTTTTTTTGGAAGATTGGAAGTCAGATGGCTTATCAAAGCCATTTTGGAATACAGAGAATGAGAGCAAAAAAATTTAGTGACAAAGACAGCCCGACGAATAGTTTGGGCGTTAAACAAGGCACAAGTTCGACAGCGAGGAACATCGTGGTCTGGGCCTACACAGGTGACGCAGTAAGAATGAAAATCTCTGATATATCTGCTTTCCACAGGCAAGACAATTGTTTTCCTGACATTGGTTAGAACAAGAAAAAAGGCTCCCCAATGGGGTACTTAGCTTTAGAAGACTTCAGGTTTGAAATTCGAAAAACAAAAATTTCAGGTAGTGGCCGACCGGCACTTGCGAACTGCTTTGGGCTCCCACATGGCAAGAAAAGCTGATGTAATGGCGTCAGGTGCATGTTTTATACCCCTGACGACCTGACGTCATGGAAGAGGCAAAAACATCCGATGCAAAAATCACAAGACTCTGGTATTCGGTCCAACTGAGGGCTACCTGCAGGCAGATAACAGTGTGATGACTGCAACAGTGAAACACACAGAACATCCACATCTAACGAGGCCAGAAGGGGGCAATAAGTCTTCAGGCACTGTGCTTTCAGTTAAGACTTGGGAAATGAGGGGTGTTGGAGGATAGGCATAGAGAGGTCCTAGCGGTCAATCATGAATCAGAGCATCCCTGGGTGATTCCCCAGTGGAGGGATCAGGGCAAAGTATTTGTTGCATTTGTGATTGATCGGGGAGGCAAACAAGAGTGCAGCATGCGAGACCCCAATGGTAAAAAATCTGGCTTGCCACTGACTGGTTCAGGGACCTCATTGAAGTGTTAGGAAGGGATGTGAGAGTAGAAAGCTTTGGAGAGACCAGCTTAAGGCTCCTTGGAGACTAACTCTGAAAGGGAAAAGGAAAGCTCTGACACCAAATCCCTTTGCAGCAGTGTGAAATGTGCCATGTAATTAGTAGTCCTCAGTCCGAAAGTAGCTGAGGTATACATGTACTTCACAAAATGGTTAATTGCCCGCAACTCTCTATTAGGGGGATGGACCACAGAGCGCTGTTCTGTGAGCTCCTTTTTGGTAGCTGCGGCAACCACAATGGCATCAACAGGGACACCCTTACTCCAAAAGGCTTTGTCCTTAGGTGGACTTAGTAATTTTTCCGCTCTCTAGGGGACCAGTTCTACTGTGTCTGGCTCCTTCCACGCCCTGCTGGAAATAAGCCGGACAAGCTCATCCACAGGGGGGAGGAAGATGGGCCCTTGCCAAACGCCTTCAGAAACACGGATTCCTCTGAGGACAGGGTGGGGGTGACCAATCGCCCCACTCTTTTAGGATTGAGGATGCCCCAAAAAGGGTACCTTCCTCGGATGGAAGTCTGGGGGAACCATCCCCTTCCTCAAAATCAGTGTCCTCAGTGGGGGCCTATTGAGGGGAGTCCAAGTGCCTCTTCTTGCATGTCCTCTTCCAGGAAGGGTCCTCCACCATGGACTCTGGGGTGGGTACCCAAATGGGAGTAGTGCCCTTCTGTAGGCACTCATTGGAGGGATAACACCAAACAGAGGAGGAGGACTTGCCACTCATAGAACAAGTCAGGGGGGTCCAAACCTGAGGTAGAGAATGCTGACCAAATGGAGACAGTTCTATCGCCTGAAAAGCTGACCGACTGGAAAGAAAGGCTGACTGGGGCAGAAGGGGGGACCCGAACACAGCACTGACGTTCCTAGACGATACCAGTCCAGTGCTGTTCAAAGCAGATGTCCCCAAGGGAAGGGAATGGTCCCAAACACTCCAGACCAGATCCACCACCATAGTGGCCCCCCGCAGACCTCTTGGGGCAGAGGCATTGCCAAATCTGAGAGCAATGGAGTAAACCAGACAGGAACCCAGGTGGTGTGGGAATGGGAACACTACCCAACACAGACGGCCTCTCCCTTGGCAAGTTCTGACCCTGGGAAGCCAAAAGTACAATTGTGTACCTACCATAAATGTAGATGTTAGAGTGTATTCACTGTTGTAGTCACTACACTTGGGTTATCCTGCTGGCAGGCTACCCGCAGTCGGCCTGAATTCCAAAGTCTTGGTCTGGCGTCGGTTGCTGTCGCCTCTTCCCTGACGTCAGTGTGCCAGGGGTATAAAAGATGCAGCAGACGCCATTTTCTTCAGTTTTTCTTGCCTCAGATGTCAGGTGCCCCCAAAATGGTAGGCTAAAAATTTATGCCAATAAGTTTACATGCAATAACAAACATTTCCTTCATCTACAAACAAATACACCACATAGGTTGCATAGGATAGAGAAGTACAGATAAGTCCCAGCAAAGAAAAGGGGGATGGTGGGTGGGTAACCTGGACTGCAACAGTGAATACACTCGAACATCTACATTTATGGTAGGTACACAACTGTACTATGTTCATCGTGTTTCACTGTTGCAGTCATTACACTTGGGTTGAATCCCAAAGCTGAGGTAGGGTGGCTGGGTCTAAATAGAATTAGGAGAGGCTATAAGGCCCTGCAAAACTGCAGTGGCAAAGCCTGCTCTGGATTTAGAGTAGAGAGGTAAATGGCAGTGCTTGGTAAAAGTGTGCACTGAACTCCACGTTGCAGCCTCACCCCTCTGAGGAAGGCTGCTAAAGTGGCTGCTGCTCTGGTAGAATGTGGCCTAATGCCCTTAGGGATTGATATGCCATGTTGTGAATAACAGAATCTAATGCAGTGGCCTATCCATTTCAAAATAGTCTGCTTTGAGATAGGCTTTCCTTGTGATCCTGCAGCATATACCACTAAAAGTAGCTCAGTCTTTCTGAAAGCTTTAGTTCTGTCCAAGTAGAAGCGTAGCTGTCTATGTCCAAAGAATGCAGGAGGCTCTCACCCTTATTCTGTGGGCTTGGATAAAAAGTAGGCAAATGAATGGTTTGGTTAAGGGCCACACTGGACACTACCTTAGGCATAAATGTCGGGTTTGCCCTCAGAGAAACCCTGTCTGGATGGAAAATGATAAAAGTTTCCAAAGACATGAGAGCCTGTAACTCTGAGACGTCTTGCAGAGGTTATTGCTAGGAGCAGAGCTGTTTTCCAAGATAAGAACTTTATTTCAGCTGTATTGGCTGGCTAAAAAGGTGGCAGTGTGAGTTTCTCCAAGACATAATTGAGGTCCCATGCAGGTATTGGTGCTCTCCTTGGAGGTCTTATGTTTTTGGCCCCTATGAGGTACTGGCTTAGCAATGGATGAGAAAAAAATAGGTGGTTCCATATTGTAATGAGCTGAAAAGGCAGAGGCATGGATTTTCATTGATGAGAAGGATAGGCCTTTGTTCAGCATCTCAGTTAGGTATTGTAAAATCTGAGGAATATTTGGTACAAGTGTGTCAATTCCTTGTATCCGGTTCCAAGCACAGAATCTC
Source organism: Protopterus annectens (assembly GCF_019279795.1). Classification (NCBI taxonomy): domain Eukaryota; kingdom Metazoa; phylum Chordata; order Ceratodontiformes; family Protopteridae; genus Protopterus; species Protopterus annectens. Next base: position 641,626,706 of record NC_056728.1, read on the forward strand.
TTCCATTTTTCTGCATAATATTTTCTGGTACTTGGCCTCCTGGCCTCCAAAATAACATCAATCACTGCTTTAGAGAGAGCTGTGTTCTGAATAGCTACATTATTCGCCATGCTGCCAGATTTAGGGTCCTGAGTTGGCTGTGCAGGATCTGATTGTTTCATTGGGTCAGTAAGTGAGGAATTAAGAGGCAATGTCCAGGCTGGGCCTCGAGACAAGCTCTTTAGGATTGGGTACCAGTGCTGGCAGGGCCTGTCCGGGGCATCAAAATCAGTTTCGCCTTCTCTTGTCTGACCTTTAGGAGTACCTTGGGAAGGAGAGGCAGAGGAGGAAAGACGTATACTGCTAGGGTTTTCCAGCTGAATGACAGAACATCCACTTTCCTGCTTGCTTGTGATAAGTCCTTGTGCAGAATCTCTGTAGTTGACAGTTGTGAGGGGAAGCAAAAAGATCTATGTCTGGGCATCCCCATTTCTTTGTTATCATGCTGAAGACTTGTGGATCCAGTTTCTACTCCTGGGGATCCGTACTGTTTCTGCTTAGTTCGTCTGCCAGAGTATTTTTCTTTCCTGGCAGGAATTGTTTGTGCTTGCAGATGTACTTGGTAAGTCAAGGCTGTGCCCCACAAAGTCATGGCTTGTCTGCAGAGGGGGTAGGAATGTGTTCCTCCCTGCTTGTTTATGTACCACATGTCTGTAGTATTGTCCATCCTTAGTAGTTGTCCTGGATGAAGAAGGTCCTTGAAAGATGTCAGGGCATTCTGAACAGCTAGCATCTCTTTTTGATTGACATGAAGATGCATTTGGCTTGAGGACCATGTGCCCTGAATACATTTTCCTGCCATGTGACAGGACTGTGCCCACCATCGAAACTCCTGTTGAAGGCAAGGAATGAGGGTAATCAATGTTTCCAGGCTGAGGCAATGTTGAGTCCAAACACTTTTTAGATCCCATTGTAGTTTCTTCATATGCAGTCTGGCATATGGAATTAACAGAATGCAGGATGCCATGAAGCCCAAAGCCTGCAGAATTTTTCTTGCAGATAACTGGGTCTGTGAGATAAGCCATCTGGGCAGCTGTACTTAAGCTTGCACCCAGTAATATTATCTCCTGAGAGGGTACTAATTTTGATTTATTTTCGTTTACTGTGTACCCTAAGCAAATCAATAATCTTTTTACAAACGCCAGGTGCTCTAGTAGAATGTCCTTGTTCTCTGCTTGAATAAGGCAATTGTCCAAGTAAGGATATATTTGATTTCCTCTTTGTCTGCAATATGCAATAACTGGTGCCAGGCATTTTGTGAAGACCCTGGGCGCAGTAGATAAGCCAAAGGGCAGTGCAGAGAATTGGTAGTGCATTGAGCCAGCTATGAATCTGAGGTATCTTCTGCAAGATTGTCTGATTGGTACATGCAGGTATGCCTCTTTTACGTCCAAAGATACATGCCAAGCCTTCTTGCCCAGCATGGGCAGAAGCTGCTGCAAAGTCAACATTTTGAATTTTGGAACGTCCAGAAATGTATTTAGAATAGACAAGTCCAGTATTGGTCTCCAGGCTTTGTCCTTTCTGGGTACCAAGAAAAGTCTCGAGTAAAATCCTTGTCCCTGCTTTTGCTGTGGTACTCGCTGAATGGCCCTCATGTCCCTGAGGAAATGAAACTTTTTTGTGCCTCGGCCCATTGATTGTGTGGCAGGTCTGGCTGCCCTTGGCAGGGTGTGAAAGTAGAACCTGCAGCCCCTGGGACACTATATTCAAGACACATTTGTCCTGGGTGATCATGTGCCAATTTTGAGAAAAAAGTGCTAGTTTCCCCCCCAAGGGGGCTGCCAAAAGATAAGTGCTTGGTGCTGGCAGAGGAAAGTCAATGGGACTGTTTCCTGTATGGCTGTGATTTGTCTTCTCTGCTTTTGGAGGTAGAAGCGCCTCATTGTTTAGGCCTGTATGAGCCCTGGGGCTGGGATCTGCCTCTAGGGCATCTGTATCTGCCTTTGGAAAGGACCAATTCTTTGTAGGCCAGTTCCTGCTGAATCTGGGTGGCTGTACCTGTAAGAAATCCTTTACTGCTTGCATAGATTTCGCTTTGTCCTCCATTTTCTTCAACACCTCCTGGGCTTTAACACCAAATAAAAGTATCATGCTGTAATGGAGCATCTAGTAATTTTGCTTTAACATGATCAGGTAGAATCGGTTCCTTTAACCAAGCATGCCTCCTAATGACAGAACCTGTAACTACGGCCTGCAAGAGGCCTCTAGAGAATCAAAACTACACTGCAATGTATGCTTTCCCACTTGCTCAGTTGCATACAATAAATCCGGCATTTCCTTATTTTCTGCACAATCAGAATTTGCCATCATTTTCTGTTTTAGCAGTGACATTAAGTATTGCTGATATTTAAGCATATGAAATTGACAATTTAAAGCCCTCACAGCCAAAGTAGCAGAAGTGTAAACTTTTTTTCCCCATCAGTCTAGTGCCCTAGAATCCCTGTCAGAGGGGGTAGGGTTATTTGCAGTAGAAGCCTTGACCCCTTTCGGACCCTGAGAAATAGTTTCTGGATCAGCAGCAGGGTTTTTATAAAGAAATGTATGCGAGTCTGGAACCCTGTAGTATCTGTCTGGTTTTACAGGGGCAAGGGGTAGAGAGTCAGGAGAAAGGCCGGACTCTGAAAATACATCTACAATGTCTAACACAGGGGGAATAGCAAGAGGCCTGGGCTGAGGCAGTAAAAGAAAATCTCTAAGCCTTTTCTTTGATTCTGAGTAGTCTTGGCTCTTCCAGTGGAAGTGCTCCCTCATGGTATGCAGGGTTTCCCCAAAAGAAAAATCCCCAGGAGGAGAGGCTGAAGGAATAGATTCTTCAGCATCAGAATCCTCATAGGAGGAAGAGAGCATTCCTGCTCAGAAGAGGAGTCAGAGGAAATGGATCAGAGGCTGTCCAGAGGAAATGGAAACCTGATCTGAAGATTCATATTCTGTCTCTTGCCTAGGCCTATCAGGAGGGGGTTGGGAACCCCTGATTGAGGTAATTAGGTCTTCGGCCATTTTGAGCATCTGTTTTTTAGGCATGGAAGTCTGTCCAGGAGAATGCTGTACTTGTTTCTTTGTCTTTAGAGCTGCTTTAGTCTTTGCTTTGGAAGCTGAGGTAGGCTTTACATATAACTGTGTAGGTCTGAAAACACCCTCAGAAGCCGATGCCTGCTCAGTGGCTCCGGACCCATCTGAGGGAATAGTTTCCGAGTGTCCAATACCTTGAGTATCCAGAGGCCTACCTGGCTCCACGTGGGAGTCGGCAGTGGCCTGTGGCTCTGAGGTAGCGGGAGTCAGGGGCTGCAAAAGCGCCTCACTGAGAACCGGTGACTGGCTTAGTAGAAGCCTCGTCGGTTTTGGACCTCGGATGCCTGTCCTTTTCCTTGCGCTTTTTATAAACTCTGGTTGTCGGTTGTTCCAACGGCATTATATAATTGAATTTTAGGCCAAAGTAATGAAAGGCAAAATCGTACTGACACTTAATAGTGCGTTGGTTAAATCTAGCTTAAAACAGACAGCTAGCAACGTTGTGATCAGGGCCTAGGCAAGGAATACAGTAAGAATGAAAATCCTTATGAGGTATTTGCTTCCCCACAAGAAATACAATTGTTAACTTTTTCTGACATCGGTCTGGAACAAGAAAAAAGTTTCCCCAACGGGGCACTTAGCTTTAATGAAGACTTCGGATCTGAAATTCGATTTTGAAAATCTCAGGAGTCAGCCGACTGGCACTTGCGAACTGCTTTTGCTTCAGGCACCGCACGGCAAGAAAGACTGGAGAAAATAGTGTCTGCTGCATCTTTTATACCCCTGGCGCACAGACGGCAGGGAAGAGGCGACAGCAACAGACACCGGACCAAGACTTTGGAATTCAGGCCGACTGCGGGTAGCCTGCCAGCAGGATAACCCAAGTGTAATGACTGCAACAGTGAAACATGATGAACATCTTTTGCAGGAGTCGGATGGAAGGAGAGGAGTTCTAATGTGGGTGAAGAGCCCCATGGCAAGTGGCTAGGGGACACAAGCAAAATTCAATTTGGGCTTTGAGGAAGCTCATCATCCGGTCCATGTCTGAAGGGAGGAAACCCTGGTGGACCTGGACGAAAAAGAAGAATGGCCTAAATGAGCTGAGGATCTACGGTCTCAATAAGATGACTTACTGGACAGCCTCTGATCCAAATTGGTTTTGAAGGGGCTGGAAAGGTCATCAATAATGAGCTCCGAGGAAGCCATTGGATCTGATGGCCTGGATGGATCTGAGAGCACTAAAGACCCTATGGATGGATCTGACAGACCAGTCGGATCAGAGTGGGGTTTGGCCCCGATCGGATCCAGGGAATTGGGATTAGAGAGCCTTGGCCTTTTAGAAGGAGAGTTCTGAGAGGAAGAGCTTCCTCTTGGGATCCAAAGGGGCTTTAGAGGGGGAGCCCTTTAAGCAAAAGCTTATTTCTCTGGTCTAGGAGAGCGCTGGGATTGAATCCCGCACAAACATTGCATTAAACCTCTAAATGGAGCTCTCCTAGACAGTACGTGCACTTCTCATGTGTATCGGTGGGAGCTAACTTACAAATGCATGAGGAGCAGCGCCTAAACCCAGAGGACTTGTCCAACATACTAAAAAACAAAAACACACAACCCCCCCCCCCCAACATACACACACGCACTCAAAGAAAGGAGGAGGGGGAAGACAGCAATGAAGGAACTACTAAGTAAATGGATAAGGCAGGAAAACCCTAAGGGATCAACCAACAGCGGGGAGGGAATCTACTACTACAGAAAAATTCCAAATTATAGACTACTTATCTTAAAGTAGAGATTGAGCTGCAGAAGACAAGTCCACTCACAATTTGTGGCAAAGATCTGAGGATTATGGGTAGCAGTGGTTCTTGGAACGGGAGGAGCTCAAGCTCAAGAGCTGTCACTCACTCTGCCGGCTCGGATCAGAGATCGGATCCAAGACCCATCAGTGATATGTATTGAGACGGACAGCATCAGATTTATTAAATTATTCCTCTCCGAGGTGTCCACTTTCCACTTTATTTGCATTATACTTAAAACCATTGGCAAAGATTTAGAAATTCAAGAGTATAACTAGTATGATTATCAAAAAAGTTAGCTTTATCTGCAGATATTCTGTATCTGATAAAAGTGTATTGTGGACCACGCTGAGACAGTCTTTCTGTGATACAAGATCTTTGAAGATAAAACAAAAGCAGTAGCTGTAAACTAATATGCATATTTATTGGGACATGATAAAATAAAGTACTTAGGAGTACGGGTTATAAAAGGATTCCATTATGGCAGCTAAGGATCTGTGGGAAGAAACTAGACAAAAGAAAAGCTGAGAAACTGGAAGCTGTTTTATGGGTATGTATAGCAAGACACAAGCAGTGATAAATGCTTTTAGTCCCTTTAGTTTTATACACAGGTCAGGCATATTTTCAATCTTAGAAGTTGTGAATAGCAATAAAGAGTTGAAGGATTTTATCTGGGAGGAGAAGAGGGCAAGAGTCAAGTGGGATAGGTTTCTTTCCAAAAGAGGCGATTTGGGATTACCTGATTTGAAGGTGCATTTCAGATATACACAGTTAAGGCTCCTATACATAGCACAAGCAGAAAGAATTCAAAGTGGAAAGGGATGATGACAAAACAGAGGGGAAAGCTCAATAAGGAGAGACTGGGAGTTTGGATGCAGATCATGAAGAACAACCATATAGAATATTAAGTAGCAGACAGTATTTTAAGAACTAAAATGGAATGGAAGGGAGATTCTACCACTAAGGGGTGACTGCAGTTTGGGGTACACAATAGGCAAGGGGGGCTGGAATTTACTGGAGAAAACTGGCAAAGAAGCCAAGGTATTCAGTGCAGATAATTAGAATGAGAAAAATAGAATGAAAGATGCTAAGCATTCATATGGACTGCAGGCTAGAGATAATCTTTCCTGTTACGGCTTTACATCAGAGTATAGGCAAAGAGAAAGGAATATGGGAACCTAAGTGAAAGACTAGCACTGGAAGAGTTTTTAGAAACTCTAGAACAGAAACTGCTGTTTAAAAAAAAAAAAAAAAAAAGATAATTAGGACAGATAAAAAATATTGCATGACAGCTACAAGAATCAAGGCTTGAAAATAGACAGGATAAGCAATTTGCAAAGAAAGAAATGGGAAGATGTATGTATAGCTCCCACATATGCAAAGTCTAGAAGATTTAGGATATTTGCTTTGAAGTGTTTGCATATTTTTATACCCAAAGCAGACTCCAAACAATTTTTCCTCAGGTAGATTGCAAATGCTGGAGGTGTAAAAGGAAGAAAGAAGTAAGGGGGAACATGTTTTTTGGGAGTGTAATGAGATTGCAGACTTTAAAAATCCAGGCAGACTACCCTGTCAGGAATACTGGGTAAGCAAACTGGCGAAGCTAAGGAAATTATTTTTATTTTTTAGCTGTAATTGCCTAGACATTGTAAGACCTTGTTTAATTCTGGTGGCTGATAAAAAAAATAATTACTAGAAATGGAAATCTATCTTTAGAAAACTGTAGGGGCAAATTACATGGAAAAATGGGAATTGTGGGAACATTACATGCAGGATGTTTTGCAGGAGGAATGAGGTTCAAGGGAAGGCAAGAATTGAATGAGCTATGTAAAAGTCTGACTGACAAGGACTATAGATCATGGGTGATATAGGTTTACAACTGATAACATGTTAATATGATTTGTTTTTATATATATATATATATATATGCATACACACACACACACACACAAAATATTACGATGTCATAAGTGATACTTCAATGAAAATGTTTCGCATTTAAAAATATATATATATTAACACTGGCTTTTTGGGGCAGCTTCTGGTACATTGGGGATCCCATACTTTGACGACTAGGACACACTAAGACAAAGAAAGTGGAACCACAGAAGGCAAAAACACAGTCTTTTAGAACTGGCCAACCAGTCTGAATACTGCAGTAATGGAGGCAGGTGGAAGAAATGCAGTTTTCAACAGTAATAATGTCTATACCAGAATGGTCAAGAAAGTATTCTAAGAACTAAGCCAACACAGGAATCACGACTGGAGATTCTGTTGATAGGGATGACTGCAACTAGGGGTGGAGAGAAAAGATAAGAGGAAGCTGGAATTTATTGGAGAAAACTGGTAAAGGAACCTATGTTTTGGGATTTCAAACTTGAAACCCTTCCAAACACAGCAGTCTAACCAGAATTATTCACTGAAGCTCTTTATAACCAAGCCAAAGACTGCACAGAGGCTGTTGTGCCTACAAAAAGCAAGCCCAAAACTAACTCGATAGGGGAAATCACCATAACTGATATGACTCGCATTTTAAGTCATCTACTCAGGCCTTCCCTTTCTGCCACTGTCACACACCCTAGTCCACAGCTTTAAGAGTTTAATATCTCATCCATTGCAATAGCTTTACTCCTGTTACTGTGCTGCTACCAGTCTTTCATATTACTCAAAATTAACTTCCCTAAAACTCCACACTACTGTCCTTGCTTTTGTATCTATACCGGTCATCCAACTATAAACTACAGAACAACCTGACCAGTGCTAGCAATGTTTAATTTGGATCATCCGTCAACTCCCTGTACACTGACTTGACACCATACCTACACAACTTCTAGTACATTCCTTCAAGCAGCAGACAATGGTCCAAGATCACCAATAACTCACAATCCCTCTGCAACCTGTAAGCTCTGAATTTTTCAGAGCACTCCTGCCTAACATAAATGATCAGAGTAATACTTCCTTCATTCTACCACATTCCTTTGCTTTCTCCTCTGGCTCTCATCCTCCTCCCTTCTTCTAGCCTGTTATGTCTCACTAACCAGGCTTGCAAATTGAAATGTTCGTGAATATCAATACAAATGTTATTATACTATTATGCTGCGTGTTCACAAACTATTATAAAATGTGCTACTGTAAAATACTAATTGCATTAAATCGGATACCTTGGAGTTTTTCTCCTGGGTCTGTGCTGAAAAAAGGGCAACTGTGCCCAGTCAAACTTTCCTGGTAAACAAATGTCAGTAAATAAATACACTGTACCAATCCCATCAGTTCCCTCAATTCAACTGACTGGGTAGTGAACTGTTTCTTACCTTGCTGTCCATCATTCTTTGCATAGTGCTCTTTTGTCTCTTCCCATGTGATGCTATCCTGCAAAAGGATGATTTCTTTCCATCTTTTTCTGCTTTCCTTGAACTAGCATTATATAAAGTCATTCCAAATGAAAGTCAAGTTCTGATCCTTAACACTTAAGTGCATGTACATCAATTGCCTGCATGCTATACCACTCTACACCTGCTCATTTCACCAGTTATCTGCACCACTTCTGAATGAACACATCTGTATTCCATCAATTACCTGCATACATCAAATTCCTATGTGAACATACTGATGACATATATTACACACAAATTACATGCACTGCAATTGTGGCTATGTTGGCAATTCACTGGGTCATATCTTCGGCTGCTGAAGACAAGTTTGTGCATTATGTAAACTGTTCAATTCCCAAATTACAAAAGGTCTGCTCAGTTAAACATTCTCAAACAATGATTGTCTAATGGCTCATCAGCACAGATATGGCACTTAGCACAGAGAAGCAAAGCTACAAGCAAATCGGCAATCTCTATCCTGTAGTCCAGCATTTGATACCCTCATTCTCTATTTTCCAACTGCAAGTTATTTAACTAGACAGTGTCCCAGCACTAAACATGAAAAAGGTCCATGTGGATCAGTGTTCATAGGTTGGTACTAGGCTATCAGCCCTAGGGCCTATACAAGCCTAGCCATAACAATTCCCTGGCTATTTCTTCCCACATTATTTACTTTCCTATGTTATACCACTAAGCTCAAATTCAAATAAAATACAAGTGAAGCAGAAGTATAACCCAGCATGTACAATTGCAGGAGTAAAAAAAGAGTGACTCAAGGAAACAGGCAAGGATGTTTTTTGTTACTTCCTTTATTAAACAATCTCATTCACGTAATTCACGTAACGGGGCAGAACAGACCCCTCACAAGCACAATTAGATCAGTGATTCAAGTACAGACTACAAATTGTTTATATTACTCACTTTATTAAACAACCTGATTTATTGTGTAGCCATGAAACACATTAATAAAAGTATGGTTACCAATATTAAATCAGTTGAAGATCTGCCGCAGTATATAGCGGGGAAGTGCAGGAATAAGAATTAACAGTTGCCACACAGTGCTGATCTGTTGGGAAACAAGAAGTCCAAGTAGGATGCATCCTCCTGTAGAACTTAAAATTAGTACTGCAGAAAAAGTAATTTCAAAGAATAATGGATTCATAAAGCAGACTGTTTATAAAAAGTGAGAAACTGCATTAGAACCATTCCATCACTACTTCTGTACTACACCAACTGCTGATAAATTAAAATGGACACAAAGTACAGTTGTGTACACTTACCATAAGAGTGTACTCACTGTTGCAGTCATTCCATTTGGGTAATCTGCTGGCAGGTTGCCCTTAGTTGGCCTGAATAACAAAGTCTTGGGTCCTGCATCAGTTGCGGTCTCCTCTTCCATGAAGTCAGGTCATCAGGGGCATAAAACATGCAGCAGACGCCATTTTAAATCAGTTTTTCTTGCCCCAGATGTCAGGTGCCCCCCAAATGGGGAGCAAAAAAAAAATAACTATAAATATATAAATGCACTTTACAGCACACAATTTACCTTCAACTAAAAGCAAATACACCACAAAGGCTTTTGAGCATAGTGAAGGACAGAAAAGGTATAGAAAGGGGGGGGGGGGGTAATCCGGACTGCAACAGTGAATACACTCAAACATCTACATTTATGGCAAGTGTACACAACTGTACTATGTTCTTCGTGTTTCACTGCTACAGTCATTACATTTGGGTAGAATCCCAAAGCTATGGATGGGAGGATGGAACTAAACAGCATTAGGAGCAGCTATAAGGCCATGCAGGACTGCAGTGGCAAAGCCTGCCCTGGATTTAGAGAAGAGAGGTAAATGATAATGCTTTGTGAAAGTATGAACAGAGCTCCAAGTAGCAGCTTCCAGAATGTCTTTGGTTGGGACCCCTCTGAGAAAAGCTACTGAAGTAGAGGCAGCCCTGGTGGAATGGGATCTGATCCCCTTGGGTACAAGTTTATCATGGTGCACATAACAGAAACGAATGCAGTGGCTTACCTATTTAGAAATAGTCTGTTTTGATATAGCCTTCCCCCCTGATCCTGCAGCAAATGCTACCAGTAGTTGCTCAGACTTTAAGAGATTTTTGTCCCGTTTAAGTAGAATCTTAGTTGTCTGTGTACATCCAGTGAAAGCAAAATCCGGTCCCTCTTGTTCTGCAGATTTGGGAAAAATGTAGGCAGGTGAATGGTCTGGTTAAGAGCCACACTGGATACCACCTTAGGCATAACAGGATTGGTCCCGAGGGCCACCCTGTCCAGGTAAAATAGAATGAAAGGCTCCACTGCCATGAGAGCCTGTAGTTCTGAAACCCTTCTTGCTGAAGTGACTACCAAAAGAAAAGCTGTCTTCCAAGATAGAAATTTTAAATCCACAGTAGCTGCTGGTTCAAAGGGAGGCAGGGTGAGTTTTTCCAGCACAAAATTGAGGTCCCATACAGGAGATGGTGTTCTCCCGGGAGGCCTTAAATTTTTGGCCCCTCTGAGATACTGTTTAAGCAGTGGATGAGAAAAGAGGGGAGGCTCTGTGTTGTAATGAGCAGAGATGGCAGAGGCATGGATTTTTACTGAAGAAAAAGATAAGCCCTTGTCAAGCATCTCAGTTAAGTATTGTAAAATCTGAGGAATATTGGGCTTTCCTGTGTCTATTCCTTGTCCTCTGTTCCAAGCACAGAATCTCTTCCATTTATCAGCATAAGATTTTCTAGTACTAGGCCTTCTGGCTTCCAAAATGACATCCATCACAGGTTTACGGAGAGATGTGATTTGAATAATTAGTTGATTGGTCATGCTGCAAGATTCAGAGTTTGGAGCTGAGTGTGCAGAATTTGATAGTTCTGCTGAGACAATAGATAAGGTGTTTGAGGCAAGTACCACGCAGGAAGGTGTGAGATATTCCTTAGAAGCAGGTACCAGTGTTGGCGAGGCCAGTCCAAAGCAATTAGAATCATTTTTGTTTTTTCCTGTCTGACTTTTAGTAAGACCTTGGAGAGCAGAGGCAGAGGGGGAAGGCATAGACCGATACGTTTTTCCAGCTGAAGGATAGAGCATCCACTTTCCATGCTTTTCTTGTGATGAGCTCGTGTAGAATTTGTCCAACTGATAGTTTTGGGGAGAGGCAAACAGATCTACGTCTGGGCTTCCCCATTTCTGTGTTAACACGCTGAAGGTTTGTGGATCCAGTTTCCAATCATGCGGGCACATAAGATTTCTGCTTAGGTCGTCTGCCAGATTATTTTGCTATCCTGGCAGGAATTGAGCTTGAAGATGTATTTGTAAGTCAAGGCTGTGTTCCACAAGGCCATGGCTAGTCTGCAATGGGGGTAGGAATGGGTACCCCCCTGCTTGTTTATGTACCACATAACTGGTGTTGTCCTGGATGAAGGAAGTCCTTGAAGGCTGTCAGAGCATTCTGAACAGTTTGCATTTGGTTTGGGTTCCATTTGCCCTGAATGCATCTCCCTGCCAGGTGGGCCCCCAAAGTATGGTCTGATGCGTCTGTAGTTAGGGTTTGGGTGGCAGGGTGTAAAGTGAATGAAAGTCCCTTGTTTTGGTGACATGTCTCTGCCCACCAAAGGAACTCCTGTTGTAGGCAAGGAATGAGAGGGATCATTATTTCCAGGCTGTGACAATGTTGACCCCATAAGCTTTTTACGCACCACTGAAGTTTCCTCATATGCAGTCTCACATATGGAATTAGTAGAATGCAGGATGCCATGAACCCCAAAGCCTGTGAAATTTGTCTTGCAGATAACTGGGTTTTCGTTGCCATTTGAAGTATGTTGTCAATTGAATTTGCCTGGCGTAAGGTAAGCCATCTGGGCAGCTGTATTCAAGATTGCACCCAGGAATGTAATTATTTGAGAGGGTACCACTTATGATTTATTTTCGTTTATGGTATACCCTAGGCATGTTAGAAGCCTTTTTACAAACGCCAGATGTTGAAGAATGTTCTTGTTTTCTCCTTGAATGAGACAGTCGTCCAAGTAAGGATAGATTTGTATGCTTCTTTGTCTGCAAAATGCAATTACTGGTGCCAGGCACTTTGTAAAGACCCTGGGCGCAGTAGATAAGCCAAAGGGCAGTGCAGAGAATTGGTAATGCATAAAACCTGCCTTATTGGGATATGCAGGTATGCCTCAAGTCTAGAGTCACTAACCAAACGTTCTTGCCCAGCATGGGCAGAAGCTGTTGTAAAGTCAACATTTGTCCAAGAATGTGTTCAAAATCAATAAATCCAGTATTGGACGCCAGGCATTGTTTTTTCTGGGTACTAGGAACAGTCTTGAATAAAAAACCTTGTCCTTGTTCTGGTACTGGTTGAATAGCCCCCATTATCCATGAGGGATGTAACTTGTTTCTGAGCTTCTGCCCATTGATTTTGTGGAAGATCTGGCCAACCGTTTGGTATTGGCAAGGTATGGAAATGAAATCTGTACCCCTGGGGATACTACGTTTAGTACCCACTTGTCCTGGGTTATTAACTGCCAATTTTGAGCATGAAGTATTACTTTCCCCCCCAAGGGGGCTGCCAAAAGATAAGTGCTTGGTGATGGTAGAGGGAAGTCAGTGAGACTGCTTACTGTAGGGTTGTGCTTTGTTTCCTCCAGATTTGGAGGTAGAGGCACCCCATTGCTTTGACCTGTAAGAACCCTGTGATTGGTATCTAGAGCCTTTTACACGCCTGGATTTGCCTTGTGAGGCTTGGTTGGACACAGGAAAGGACCAATTTTTAGTAGGCCAGTGTCTACTGAATCTGGCTGGCTGCACTTGTAAGAAATCTTTTACAGTTTTCATAGATTTAGCTTTGTCTTCCATTTTCTTTAAAACCTCTTCTGCCTTATTACCAAACAAACAGAATATCATGCTATAAAAAGGTACATCCAACAATTTAGCTTTAACATGATCAGGCAGATTTTGCTCCTTGAGCCAGGCATGCCTTCTAATCATAGATCCAGTAACTGCGGCCCTGCAAGAGGCCTCCAAGGAATCAAAACCACATTGCAAAGTATGCTTTCCAACCTGTCCTGCTGCATGCAATAATTCCTGTAATTTAATTTTCCACACATTCAGAAATCAACATAATTTTCTGTTTCAATAATCCCATAACATGCTATTGATATTTAAGCATATGAAACTGGCAGTTTAAGGCCCTAATTGCCAAGGTTGCAGACGTATAAACCTTCTTTCCCCATCTATCCAGCACCCTGGAATCTCTATCAGAGGGGGTAGGATTCTTGGCTGTAGAGGCCTTTATACCTCTGGGACCCTGTGAGATAGTTTCAGGATCAGCAGCAGGATTTTTGAATAAAAAAATTGTGGGAGTCAGGAACCCTGTAATATCTGTCTGGCTTACTAGGAGCCAGAGGTAGGGAATCAGGAGCCATGCTCGATTCCGAAAACACGTCTAATACAGGAGGTATAGCCAAAGGCCTATGCTGAGGAAGAAGGAAATCCCTAAGCCTCTTTTTTGATTCCGAGAAATCCTAACTTTCAATGAAAATGTTCCCTTAAAGTATGCAAGGTTTCTCCAAAAGAATAATCCTCAGGAGGAGATGCAGATGGGATGGATTCTTCTGCATCTGAATCCTCATAGGGTGGTATAGAAAATTCCTGAAAAGAAGAGGAGTCAGAAGAAATAGAAACCTGACCTGAAGATTCATAATCAGTGTCTTGCCTAGGCCATTAATCGGGGGGGGGGGGTTTGGAACCCCTAATCAAGGCAATTAAGTCCTCAGCCATTTTGATCATCTGTTTTTTAGGCATAGAGGCCTGAGCACGTGGCTCATGCATCTTTTTTTAGACTTACAAATTGTTTTTGTTTTTGAGGCTGGCGTCTGTTTTATATAGAAATGTTGAGGCCTGAAAACACACTCGGAAACCTGTGCCTGCTCAGCGGCTCGGACCCATCCGAGGGAGACACATCCACGGGTACAATACTCTGAGAATCTCGCTGCATACCGGACTCTGCATGCGTCTTGGTAGAGAAGTAGCGGGTATCAGGGGCTGTGAAAGCGCCTCACTGAATACCGGCGACTGGCTTAGGAGAAGCATCATTGGTTTTGGACCTCAACAGTCTGCCTCTGTCCTTTTCTTTGCGTTTTTTGTGAACACCGTAGTCGGTTTGCTATCAGACGACATTTCAGGATAATTAAATCTGGATCCAAAATATTTTGAAGCAAAGATATACAAACGCTTAACAGTGAGCTGGTTAAATCTAGCACAAAACAGCCAGCAAGGCACGTTATGATCTGGGCCTAGGCAAGGAATACAGTACAAATGAAAATCCTTATGAGGTATTTGCTTCTCACAAGTAATGCAATTATTAACTTTTACTGACATCGGTAAGAAGCAAGAAAAAGTTTCCTCAACGGGGTACTTAGCTTTAATTGAAGACTTCAGTTCTGAAACTCGAATGCGAAAATTTCAGGAGTCTGCTGACTGGCACTTGCAAACTGCTTCTGCTTCAGGCACCGCGCGGCAAGAAAGACTGCATAAAATGGCGTCAGCTGCATGTTTATACCCCTGAATACCTGACGTCATGAAAGAGGAGACCGCAACTGATGTAGGAACCAAGACTTTGATATTCAGGCCGACTGAGGGCAACCTGCCAGCAGATTACCCAAATGTAATGACTGCAACAGTGAAACACGAAGAACATCCACATTGCAAAGTATGCTTTCCAACCTGTTCTGCTGAATGCAATAAATCCTGTAACTTTTAGTTATGTACTCACCATAACTTCAGATGTTTGGGATCCATCTCGCCTACATTCTGACTGATGGGTTCGGAGCCGATCCCTCGGCTCCGACTCCGCACGCTTATGCTATAGAGCGAGGCCTCTAATTGGCTGAGCTATCTTTATCCCAGGATGCACCACCACTAATCCCCCAGATCTTGTTTGTCCGCATTCATGCACACAATCACAACTTTTTTTATATAACATTGTTAGATGTTTCAAGATGAAACAGGATTCGGACCTTCTGATATCCTCTGATCTCCAAGGAAGGGGGAAGGAGGGTGGGTTATTAGGAATGTAGGCGAGATGGATCCCAAACATCTGAAGTTATGGTGAGTACATAACTAAAAGATGTTATGTGATCCTATCTCGCCTACATTCTGACTGATGGGACAGCGTCCCTAGCACCTAAATCCCGGGTGGCTCATTGGAAAACACTTCTGAGCACTGTGGAACCAAATGAAGCTCGTCCTCTAGATGCCACATCTAATTTGTAGTGGGAAATGAAGTGTGCGGGGAAGACCATGTAGCCGCAGCACAAATGTCACCAATAGCAAGCTTAGAATGAAATGCTACCGAAGTAGCCATAGCCCTCGTAGAATGAGCCTTGACAGAGGTGGTAAGCTCTTTGTTAGAACAGATATAAGCTTGGGTAATACAGTCCCTGATCCATTTGGCAATAGTGACCTTTGTGACAGCGTTGCCCAATTTGTTTTCTGCAAAGGATACAAACAACTGATCTGTTTTCCTTGATTGTTTGGTCCTATCTAAATAAAAACGTAACTGTCTGTGGACATCTAGTGTGTGGAATATAAACTCCGCTTTATTAGAGTATTTTGGGAAAAAAACTGGAAGCTCTAACGATTGTTGCAAGCATAAAGTAGAACAAACTTTAGGAACAAAAGAAGGATTTGGCCTGAGGGATACTCTGTCTGTATGAAAAACCAAGTACTGACAAAGTTTTTCACTGACAAAGCTTGAAGCTCTGAAACCCTTCTGGCTGAAGTAATCGCCACTAGAAAGGCTGTCTTCCATGATAGAAACTTTAGATCACAGGTAGCTGCCGGTTCAAAGGGAAAGGAAGTCAAAGCACGCAACACTATATCGAGATCCCATGGAGGTGCAGGATGAGAAATCGGAGGTCTTAATAGAGCAGCACCTTTCAAGAAGGTCTTACACAATCTGTTGCTCATTAAAGGTGGGTCTATGGATTCATGAAAATTAGAAATTGCTGCCAATTGTACTTTGATGGTAGAAACTGAAGAGCCTTGATTGAAAAGAGAGGTCAGAAATTTTAGTACTTCTGCCACGGGAGTAGAAATGGGGTCCAGGCCCCGGAGTTGAGCCCAAATGGCAAACCTTTTCCATTTGCTAGAATACAGTTTCTTTGTAGCGGACTTGTGGGCTGAAGATAATATGTGCACAACATCTGGATCCAGTGTATGACTCCTGACTATCGTCGGAAGAGGAGGAGCCAGGCCGTCAATTTTAAGGTGTGGCGGGACTGGTGTAATAGTCCCGACTGATGAATCAGAAGGTCTGGGACCTGATCCAGGAACCACGGACCTTCCACAGCATGTTTCCGAAGATAGGGAAACCACACTTGACAAGGCCAGTAAGGAGCAATTAAGATCATCCTGCTCCCTAAGAGAGATTCCTTTTGAATCACCCTGGGGAGGAGAGGAACTGGAGGAAAGGCAGGCCGGTGGGCCAAGGATGGACTAATGCGTCCATGGGGCTCTTCCCCGGAGCCGGGGTTAGGGAGAAAAATTCTTTGCAATTCGCATTCAGAGGAGTCGCGAAGAGGTCGCAACACGGAACTCCCCATTCGCTGAAAATCTGCCTTGCAACTGCCATATTCAGAGACCATTCGTGAGGAGAGAGGATGGTTCTGCTCAATCTGTCGGCTATGACATTGGCCTTGCCCAGTATGTGAGTAGCTACTAGGAAGCGTTTGGTCGAGACTGCCCATTCCCAAACTCTCATGGCTTCTCTGCAAAGAGGATAGGATCTGGTCCCTCCCTGTTTGTTCAGGTACCAGACCACTGACATGTTGTCTGAGTGAACAGCAATTACTCCCTGAGGGAGATAATCGTGAAGGGCTTGAAGGGACAGGAGTACTGCCCTCATTTCTAAGATATTGATGTGAAGAGGAGTCTCTTCCGGGTGCCATTTGCCTTGGACTGACCTGCCCAGGGAATGCCCCCCCACCCCATCTGGGAGGCGTCCGTGGTCAGAGTGGCCACCGGAGGAGGAAGAACAAAGGGTCGTCCCTGATCCAAATTGGAGGACACTAGCCACCAGCGAAGGTCCCGTTTGCAAGATTCTGTGATCCATACGAGATGATTGAGAGGGAGTTCCTGAAAGGACCACTGAGTTGAAAGAAGCCACTGGAGGATTCTCATGTGTAACCTTGCCAAGGGAACTAGCAGAACTGTGGCAGACATGGATCCCAATAGCTGTAGGACCATTCTGGCTGGGGCTTTGGTCCTGGGGAGTAAGGCTCGAACTTGATTTTGAATGGTTTGAATTCTGTCTGCAGGTAGATAGACCCGCATCTGGTTTGAATCTATCTCTACCCCTATGAATCTTATTCTTTGAGATGGCCGCAACACAGACTTTGGCCAATTGAAGGGGATTCCAAGGGAATTGCCCAGTGATATAGTGGCTTGCAGGCTCCGTAGAAGTAGATGCTTGGAGGTGGCAGTTAGGAGCCAGTCGTCTAGTGCGGAAACACCTGGAATCCTAGACTTCTCAGGTGAGCAGTCACTACTGCCAAGCATTTGGTGAACACCCTGGGGGCTGTGGTGAGACCAAAGGGCAGCGCACTGAACTGAAAATGACTGCCTCCTAGGCTGAAGCGCAAATGTCTCCTGGACGTTTGATGTATTCTGATATGATAATACGCGTCCTTGAGATCTATGGAGCACATCCAAGCACCCTTCTCCAACAATGGGAGAATGGTTTGTAGAGTGACCATTCGGAACTTGGACTTCTTGACTGAACGGTTTAGGTTGCTTAGGTCCAAAATGGGCCTCAAGTCCCCGGTCTTTTGGCACCAAAAGAATCTTGAGTAAGTCCCTAATCCGATCTGGTCTGCGGGGACCGGTTGGATGACTCCTTTTTGCAGCAGCTTTGAAATTTCTGAGGCTGCGGTATCCCGCTGACTGGGTGGCGGGTCCGGGATTTTTTTGGACTGAGGGGGGGGGGGGGGGCGAGAGAATGGGATGGAGTAACCTCCAGCGATAATCCGAAGCACCCATCGGTCCTGAGTGATCCCTTCCCAGGCCTTCAGGTGCTTGAACGACCCCGACTGGCTCCGGAGCAGCACAGCCGGGCAATCCCTCAGGGACTATGAAAAGCTGAAGAGCCACGAAAGGACTCGCGGTCTCCAGTGTTGCAAGGGCCTCTGCCACCTCTGGGACGGCGTCTTCTGGATGAATTTCCCCCTCCTCTGCCTCTGGAGGGGGAACCTTCCTGCTGAGAGGGGTAAGACTTCTGAGATCTACGGAACCACATTTTCCCTCCTCTTTTAGCCTTGGGATAAGGCCGAAAGGGAGTGGAAAATCGTGCCCCTACGGCAGTCAGAGTCTTACCCTCCTGTTCACAGCGGGCAAGTGTGTCTTTTACCTTGGGTCCAAACAGGGAGGACCCATCAAAGGGGGAGTCAGCAAATGAAGACTTAAAGGCCTCCGCGAAATGACACAGGCGGAGCCAGGCTTGTCTCCGTAGAGCAATGCCTGTACCCGCCGCTCTACTCGCCCCTTCGGCCGCATACGAAATGAGCCTCATGGACAAGTTCGAAATGGACGACATTGTAGCCAGCTGAGATCCAACCGTCTGGGCCAGCTCCTCAGGCAGGTTACCTATGAGGGTATCGGATAGCTCCTTAATCAGATCCCTCTGAAATCTCGTAAAGTGCGTCAGGTAGTTCAAAGACCTCAGAGTAAAGGCCGCTGAACTAAGGGTGCGCTTACCGTACTGATCCACGCTCCTAGACTCCTTATTAGGAGGAGTGACGGACGTAGAAGCCTCTGCTACATCTTGCTGGGTAGCAGATGCCACCACCATAGCCTCCACAGCCACACCTTTCGTAAGGAACTCTCTATCCGGGGGCGCCGAGAGAAATTTGTTCGGACGAGCGGGCACCGGTTCCACAGAGTCTGGGTGTTCCCAGCCTTGACAGATCAAATCCAAGAGCTCGTCGAAGGGCGGAGACACCCAGGAGGCGGAGGGCTGAGCCCCGAAGGCCTTCAGGAACACCGACTCATCAGCAGAGGGAGGTTTGGACTGCCAGCCGCCTCATTGTTTTAGGGATTCCAGGATGTCTGCAAAGGAGACATCATCCGAGGACGACTTGGGGGACCCCTCTGCATCATCGAGATCAGTGACAGATGTCAAAGACTCGTCAGGGGAGTCAACGTGCTTCCTCTTGCACGTTCTCTTCCTGGGAGGTTCTTCCGAAGAGGCTTCAGAAGGACCTCCAGGAGGGGGAGAAACCCCAGCGGGGGTAACCTGAGGCCCAGGGGCTCCGCTGTCTAAGGACAGGGGACTGCCAACGACCCAGTCTCCAAATGTAGGGAAGGAGCTGGGGAAACTGTGGAGGTAGCCAAGGAAGATTTGGCTAAAGCACTCCTCATAGCCCTGAAGGCGGGACCACCAGAATCCTGGGAGGGTCCCCCCTCCGTGGCCACGACAGTGGACGGTACTCCCGCCGCCGACGCACCAAGAGGGAGACTTGGGACCGAAAGCATCAATCCCGAAGCCTCCCCCCCAGGGCCGAAGGAAGAAGTCCGTGCACTGAACTCCGACCCAAGAGCCGGAGTCGGAGCAAGGGTCGGGCCTGACCTCCACTGGTTCCACCAGCACCTGCTCCAACGGTGCCGAAGCTATTGGAGGAGGAAATACAGTAGGGGAGTGGACCATCGGCTCCGAAGCCAAATGGGCTGGAGCCGAAACCATCTTTTGGAACACCGGAGACTGGAAGAGTCGAAGGAGCACCCTGTCGATGTCCAAATCAGACATCTTTGATGATCTCGAGGATACCGATCGGGCCCGAACCGATTTCTCCATCGGCTCTGAAGGGCTCGGGGACCGGCTCCGAAATGACTCAACAATTATCGGCTCCGAGGAAACCTTCAAGGAAATTTCCCTCGGTGCCGATAAGGACTTCGGCTCGAGGGGAAGAGTCGAGCCGATGACCCTTATCGGCTCCAATATCAGTGGAGCCGATGAGGTGACCCGCCTCGATGCCCCAGACCTCGGCTCCGAAACCAGAGGGGTCGAGGCTGGAGGCATCGAGGCAGACCGTTCCGACCTCGGCTCCGAAGTCCGTGGAGCCGATGGAGAAGTTTGCTTAGTTTTCTTAGCAGTTGGTTCCGACTGACTGGTCGGAGCAGACGCTTTCCTCTTTTTAGAAGGAGACTGAGAGGAAGATAAAGCCTCCTCGAAGGAAGGCTTGATTAATCCTTTGAGGATTAATTTGTTTTTCCTCTCCTGGAGGACTCTGGAGGAAAACGCATGGCATACACTGCATGATTCTTGCAGATGTTTAGCACCTAGACAATAGACGCACGAGGAGTGGTCGTCCGTTATGGACATTTTGAAGCCACACCTCGTGCACTTTTTAAACCCGGAAGGTTTATGCTCTTTAGACATAATCAGGCTAAAAAAACAGATAACCACAGTAAACAATAAAGGGTTAGACACACAGGAACAAAAATATGTATGCCACTAACTTAGTGTAAATATTTAAACTAAAGAACTTTTTTTTTTTTTTTTTTACACACAAGATTTGTCAGAAAGAGAAAGGGAGAAAAGGAGGGTCAAGACCCTCTAACTTAAACGGGTACTTGACCCACACACAACCACTAAAGTAGTAGTAACCACAGGGGAAGGCCCCTCTAACTTAAACGGGAACCTTCTCTGACAGGAAAAAACACGAAAATTTTAACCAAATTTTAGAAAAACACTCGTACACAAAGAATAGCTGTTAAAACAGCTTTTGGGTTTAAATGAAGCAAATACTGACAGGAAAAAAGCCTAATATATAGTACTTAGCCCAGCCAATGTTGAGACCACGTCCAAGCTCTGTAAGCGGCAAACGAGATCTGGGGGATTAGTGGTGGTGCATCCTGGGATAAAGATAGCTCAGCCAATTAGAGGCCTCGCTCTATAGCATAAGCATGCCGAGTCGGAGCTGAGGGATCGGCTCCGAACCCATCAGTCAGAATGTAGGCGAGATAGGATCACATAACATCTCTATTTTCCACAAAATCAGAAATCAACATAATTTTCTGTTTCAGTAAACCCATAACATGTTGTTGATATTTAAGCATATTAAAAGACAGATGGGGGTTTGAAGATTTGTAGGGCAAAGATCAGGGTCTTCCATCTCCTTTATACTGACATGCTCCCTTTTCTGGCCTGGAGACCAGATGTCTTTGACCCTACACAGAGTCCAGAGCTGCTCCCCATCCCATGTCTGATGCATCTGTGTAGAGATGCAGAGTGGGATGAGGTGGTTGTAATGGTGGCCCTGGATTCTTTGACACCTGTTGGATCCACCAGAGTAACTCTTTTTTCAGGCAAGGGAGGACAGGGATAAACTCTACAGGGTGGGAGTGCTGTACCCAAACTATTCTCAAAAAACACTGGAATTTCCTCATGTTCAACCTGGCTAAAGGAAGCATGGGAAATGAGGAAGCCATGAACCCAAAGAAGCAAAGAAACTCCCTGGTAGTCGGGCAGTGTGGGAGCAAGAGGTTCTGGAAGTAGGAGGCGAGAGACGGGACCTTTTCGGGGGTGGGGGGGGGTAAGGAAGCCATCACCCTGTTTGAGTGGATCCTGCAAACCAGACAGATGTGATATTAGGAAGGAACCATTGAAGATTTCTAGTAATCGATTGTTAATCCTAAACTCTCTAAAACTGACACTGTGAAGGAGAGGTTCTCCTGGAGGATATCTGGAGTCTGAGCATGGAGAAGATATTCTAGGTATGGAAAGATCTGTATTGTCCTGCAGCCTGCAAAAGGCTATGACAGGAGCCAAGCATTTTCTTAACACCCTTGGGACCATAGACAAACCAAAGGGCAAGGCAGAGATAAAGCAATAGCAATATCAAAGCAAAGGAATTTCCTGAACAGCAGATGAATGGGAATATGAAGCAAGGCATCCTTGATGTCCACAGACACCATGAATGCCTGAGGAAAAGATAAGAAGGAGAAGGGTAGGTAGGGTAAACATACAAAAGGTGGGAACTTAAGGTATTTAGATGAGAGCGGTCTAAAATGGGTCTCCAAGGCCATCCTTTCTAGGTACCAGGAATATCCTAGAGTAGAACCCTTTTCCTACTTGGGGGGCCAACACCTGAACAGTGCCCTGAGAAAGAAGGTTGGAAATGATTTGGGGAAAGAGTTCTAGCTGTTCTTTTGGACATTGTGGAATACCCCTGAAGGAGGGGGAGTCTTCCACACCATAAAGTATCCTTGCAGGATGAGGGAAAGGACCCACGAGTCCTGGGTTATGTTTCCAAGTGGGGGGGGGGGTGAAGAGACAGAGGTGATGATGGCTTAGGAGATAGGTAGTCACAAATTACCTGGCTTAGCCTGATAGGACTGTTTCTGTGTTGGAGTAGAGGAGGTAGATTGAGAAAAAACGTTTCCTGGAGTCCCTCTTACCTTTGGAAGATTGGGGCCTAACAGACTTTCTAACAAGGATGATCTTGGCAGGATAGTTTGTCTGGAAACTGGGCAAGGGTGAGAAAGATATGCTTCAGGTCTTGCAGCTCTTTGCCCTTCTCCTGAACAGATTTGAAAAGTTATGCAGCTGATGTACCAAACAAGGCCTTGTTGTCCAGGGAGGAGGGGGGGGGGGGGGAGTGGAAAGTAGCATCTTGGATGCTTTGTCTGCAGAAACTGAAATGGTAGCAGGGTCTACAGAGGGGCACTTGACTAGGAATCTAGAGTCCTCTGGGACTTTGTAAAATTTACCTGGCTTTTTGGGTGCTGGAAGCTGGGAATCTGGGCACTTGGAAGCAGCAGCAAAGGCATCCAGGAATGCTGGCAGGACTGGGGTATGGCAGATGGGGAATGGGAATCCATCTGTAGCAGGCCATAGTACCTTTTCTGGATGTCTGACACCTGGCAACAATTCCACTTGAAAAACTCCCTCACCTTAAGAACAGTCTCCCAAAATGAGATATCCTCCCCCAGGGAATCAGTGCCATTATACTCCTCTTCTGGGGAAGGCATACCCCAAAGGGGAAGAAATTTAGACTGAGTAAGCCCAAGATTTGTCCCTTGAGGACTCATCTGAGGAAAACTCATCAGAAGCCCTCTTTTGAGGGGTTCTGAGGAAAATTCATCACAAGCCCTCTTTTTGAAGGGTGGAAGGAGGAATGGAAGAAAGGAGAGACAGTGCTGAAGACTGTTTCAAAGCCATGAAGACGTTTAACAGTCCTTGGGAGAAGGCCTGTCAATCCGCAGGTTGTTCCTGCGGGTCTGGTGAAACAAGTTTGGTCTTAATCTCCCATTTTGGGAGCCTCCATGTGGTGGGACTTGGATGGACCAGATGCCAGCATACATTCCACAATGTCGGTAGGGACATCCACACATACGATGATCCAAGTAAACCCACGCTGGCCCTCAGCCACCACGAGCAGTGACCCCCCCCCCCACACACACCAGTGTCGGATGCCCGCAATTCCCTTGAAGACAGGCTGGTAGGATCCTTCACAGCCTCCACAGTGGTACCTGTTAAAGGAGAATCTACCAACTCCAGAGTGATCGCCGGGCCAACATCAGCCTTGGGAGAGACATCCGCAACAAAGGAAGCAGTGGGTACATCAGGCCTAGGCTTCTTGGCCTTCTTAACTTGTGGCTCAGCTGAAGGGCCCGATGCAATTTTCATGTCTCACACAAGTTGCTTAAGGCACTGGTTTTCAAGGTACAAGTTGAGAGAAGCTAAGCGACTACATAGGGTCTTGGGTACAAAGGCCTTACATATTGTACAGATAGTGTGGTTGTGATCCAGGCCTAGGTAAAATAAACAAAGGTCATGAGTGTCCTTATGTGGAATCTGCCTTCCACACTGACACTTGCCCTTCCCAGCGGATCTGTAACCAAAGCTGTACACAGTAGCCAAAAATTACAAAGAAAAATTCCCAATGGGGTACTTACCTGATCCAAGGTTCGCAACTTGTCTGACAAGTGACAACCTAACAGGCGGCAGAAAAGTTGAGGTCTGGTATGTGCAGATATCCATTTTATATCAGACTTTACTTTATGACCGACATACATTTGAATATCGTACGATGTGGCACGTACCTCACAGTAACGTTAGACTTTTGTATACTGGCTGGACATACGAGCCAGCCAGAGGCAGGCTCCCAACAGGTTATGAATACTGCAGCATATGAAGAGAAGGACATCAGAGGTAGCTTTCTTGCTGTGATTCACAAGATATCTGGATCAGCCTAAGGACTCCTACAAAAGGGAAGAGTCTCTGACCCTCTAGAATTGGTCAGGGTTGCTAGGAGCAGGGGAAAAGGAGACTGGATCCAGAGATTTATTGTTAAACACATCCCACTAGACACCAGTAATGGAGGGACTGCAAGAGGCTTAGTTTTGATGCATCCATGTAAGCCTTATACCTTTGCTGGGGTCCCAAGTACTCTCCAGTTTTTCACTGGACCACCTTTCATTTACTAAATGGGGTTGCCAAACAGAAAGCTAGGATCTGGCCCACATACAGCCAGTTCGGCCCCAGAGTCATGGGATTCAATGGAATCTCCTTTTTTTGGATCAAGAGCCTTGATTAAACTTTTTTTCCTTCTTTTAACTCTGGGACAACTTCTATGGTTCTCTGTTGTAGCATGAGATGCACTATGGGAGGGTGGCAAGGGGGTCTTGATTTGCTTGTACATTTGGCATCCTACTGTACTGAGGTTCTGCACTAAAGTCCAACTGGTAGCCATTTTTTCTATTATGCCTAGAACCCATTTGCCTTGTACTGGATTTTGCTACATTTGTCCTCTGGAGTGTTTTTTTTTCAGCGCAGGCTGGGACATCTAGTGCAGCAGTCAGCTAATATTTACACAGGGTAAAAGGGGTGGGGCCACTTCATTTCCCCCCTTATCATTCTATTTCTTCTTGTAAAAGGGCTATCCACCTTTGGATTTGGTTCCTTTACATGGATTTCTATGAAAAAGTCCCTGCTTATTAAGGTGATCATATTTAGGTACAGGAGAATAAAACACAAAGTACAGTTTTGTACCTACCATAAATGTAGATGTTCGAAGATCCACATTGCTGCAGTCCTTACACTTGGGGTAGTCCGCTGTCCTCGGTCGGCCCGAATATCAAAGTACAAGGCTGACGTCGGTCAAGGCGCATTTGACTGACATCAGGACGTCAGGGTACAAATGCGCATGACCGACGTCATATCCTCAGTCTTTTCTTGCCCCAGATGTCAGAAGACCCTAAAAATAAAGGTCAAAACCAAAAGACAGCAAACCACCAACCAACCACCCTTGCACTAACTATATGTACAATATATACAATATACACAATATGTACAACCCAACCCACACAACCACCTCTAAC
Organism: Protopterus annectens; assembly: GCF_019279795.1. Taxonomy (NCBI): domain Eukaryota; kingdom Metazoa; phylum Chordata; order Ceratodontiformes; family Protopteridae; genus Protopterus; species Protopterus annectens. The sequence goes on from NC_056728.1 coordinate 641,652,289, forward strand.
TACAGAGGGGAAGGAGGGAGGGTAAATTGGACTGCAGCAATGTGGATCTTCGAACATCTACATTTATTGTAGGTACAAAACTGTACTATGTTCTTCATCTCACATTGCTGCAGTCCTTACACTTGGGTAGAATCCCAAAGCAGAGGTAAGGGAGGATGGCTAACTACAAGGAAGCAGGAGCTGCCAAAATGCCCTGCAAAACAGCAGTGGCAAAACCAGCCCTGGATTTAGAGTAAAGTGGCAGGTGATAATGCCTAGAGAAAGTATGCACTGAACTCCAAGTAGCTGCCTCCAAAATATCCTTGGTTGCCACACCCCTCAAAAAAGCTGTTGAAGTGGCAGTAGCCCTAGTGGAATGAGGCCTAATCCCAGCTGGAACTTCTTTGCCATGATGGGAATAACAGAAAGCAATGCAAAACCCAATCCACTTAGAAATAGTTTGTTTTGACACAGGCTTGCCCTGAGAACTCAACGCAAAAGAAACAAACAACTGCTGAGACTGCCTGAACCCTTTAGTTCTGTCCAAATAATAACGCAACTGCCTGTGTACATCTAAAGTGTGCAAAATCTTTTCCCCTTTATTTTGGGGATTTGCATAAAAAGTAGGCAAATGAATAGTTTGGTTTAAAGCCACACTAGAAACCACCTTAGGCATAAAGCAAGGATTAGTATGTAATGATACCCTATCCTTATGGAAAATCAAGAAAGGCTCAACCGCCATAAGGGCCTGCAATTCAGAAACCCTTCTTGCAGAGGTAATTGCCAACAAAAAAGCAGTCTTCCATGATAAATATTTCAACTCGGAAGTAGCTGCGGGCTCAAAAGGTTGTAGAGTGAGTTTCTCCAACACAAAATTGAGATCCCAAGCAGGAGTAGGAGCTCTTCGTGGGGGTCTTATATTCTTTGCCCCTCTAAGAAATTGCTTGAACAAAGGATGAGAAAACAATGGTGGGTCACAATCATAGTGAGCCGAAATTGCTGCAGCATGAACCTTAATAGAAGAGAAAGACAAACCTTTGTCCAATAACTCAGTAAGATACTGAAGAGCCACACTCAAATTAAGCTCAGAAACATCAAAATCTTTTGCTGCACTCCAAAATAAAAATCTCTTCCATTTATCTGCGTACACTTTCCTTGTACTAGGCCTTCTAGCTTCCAAAATCACATTCAAAACTTGTTGTGGAAGTTGAGACCCTCTATGGTTCAAAACAGAATATGCCAGGCTGTTAGGTGAAGAGAGTGAAGTTTGACATTCAGCAAATGGCTGTCCTCCTGTGACAACAGGTGTGGAATTGAAGGCAAAGGCCATGGAGGCTTCCGTACCAGACTTCTCAATAATGGGTACCAGTGCTGTCGAGGCCAATCTGGAGCTATTAAAATCATCCTTGGCTTGTCCTGTCTGACCTTTAGAAGTACCTTTGGGAGGAGAGGCAGAGGAGGAAAGGCATACACATGAAGATTGCTCCAATTGAAAGAAAGAGCATCCACTTTCCAAGCTGTGGGATGAAACCTTTTTGTGCAAAACTTTGGCAGCTGATGGTTTACTGGAGAAGCGAACAGATCTATGTCTGGAGTTCCCCATGACACTGTCAATTTCTGAAATACATGAGGATCCAATTTCCACTCGTGGGGATCCATAATTAGTCTGCTCAACACATCTGCTAAGGAGTTCTGTGCTCCTGGCAGAAACCTTGCCTGAAGATTGAGCTGTAAACTGAGAGCAGTCTCCCACAAAATCATTGCTTGCCTGCATAGAGGATAAGAATCGTTCCCCTTGCTTGTTGATGTACCACATGACAGTTGTGTTGTCTGTTAGAATCAACACCTGCCCTGGAAGAAGTAAATCCTTGAAAGCTATTAATGCAAACTGGACTGCTAACATCTCCTTCAGGTTGATATGTAGATGTTGTAGTCTGGCAGGCCACTTGTCTTGTATCCACTTTCCATTTAGATGAGCTCCCAAGCTTTGTCTGAGGCATCTGTCGTTAAAATCTGACTCGCCTCTGGCCGGGTCACAGAGAGTCCCTTGTTTAGGTGACATTCCTGAGCCCACCACAAAAATTCCTTTTGAATGCAAGGTATTATTTGAATGACAGTGTCTAGATCCTGGCAGTGCTATGTCCATACATTTTTGAGATACCATTGCAGCTTCCTCATATGCAGTTTGGCATTGGGAAGCACCAGAATACAAGATGCCATGAACCCTAAGGCTTGAAGGACTGTCCTTATAGTCAGCCCTGACTGATGAGATAGCTGATGGAAGTAAAGGGATAGACTCTTTTGTTTGTCCGGGGTTAAAAAGGCCATCTGGGATGCTGTATTCAGTCTCACACCCAGAAAGCACATGTCCTGAGAGGGTACTAGACTGGACTTTATTTCGTTCACAGAATACCCCAGGCATCTTAGCACTGCTATCACATATTCCAAATGATGAAGAAGCTCTTCCCTTCCTTGAGCCAGAATCAGGCAGTCGTCCAAATAAGGATAGATCTGTATTCCTTTTAGCCTGAAGAAAGCTATCACTGGAGCCAGAACTTTCGTGAACACTCTGGGCGCAGTAGATAAGCCAAAGGGCAATGCAGAGAACTGATAGTGAGAAGTCCCAGCTCGAAATCGCAGATACTTCCTGCAACTTAGTCTGATAGGAACATGAAGGTAAGCCTCCTTGAGATCCAAAGTTACCATCCAATGATCTTTGCCCAGCAGAGGTAAAAGCTGCTGTAACGTCAACATTTTGAACTTGGGAATGTCCAGATAAGTGTCGAGGGTAGATAAATCCAAAATTGGTCTCCACGTGTTCCCCTTCTTTGGTACTAGGAACAGGCGAGAATAAAATCCTAGGCCCATTTCTGGCATGGGGACTGGCTGTATGGCCCCTATTTGGAGTAACAGAGAAACTTGCTTGTGAGCCTCTTTTCTTTGTTGAGGAGGAACGTCTGGCATGCCTTTGAAAGGAGGCAAGGTATGGAAATAAAACCTGTAACCGTGGTGTATGATATCCAATACCCATTTGTCCTGGGTAATTAAACTCCAATTTTCTTTGAAAAGTGCCAACCTTCCTCCCAAAGGTGCTGCCAGACGAGAAGGCTCTGGCAGCTGAAAAGGTAGGTCATTGGGTCTGTTTACGAAAGGACTGACCCCTGCCCTCACCCGAAGACTGTGCAGGAGAACTCCCTGTTCTAGGCCTGAAAGAGCCCTGAGCTCTGCCCCTACCACGTCTAGATCTGCCCCTAGACTGGGAATCATAAGAAGGATCGTCCACCCCTTAGTAGGCCAATTTCTACTAAACTTTGGAGGCTGGACCTGCAAAAAATCTTTAACAGTCTGCATAGACTTAGCCTTGTCCTCCATTTTCTTTAAAACTGCCTCGACAGGAGGACCAAACAACACGTCAGATTGTAAAGGAGCATCTAAAATCCTTGTTTTAACATGTTCAGACAAATTCTGATCCCTTAGCCAGGCGTGCCTGCGAAGAACTGACCCAGTGGCAGCCACCCTAGACGAGGCCTGTACAGCATCAAAACCACATTGCAAAGAATGCTTACCCACCTGTTCAGAAACATGTACTAAATCTTGCAACTCTTTACAATCAATACCAACTGCCAGAGCATCAACCTTAGACTTCAATTGTGAAAGGAGATAGTTTTGGTATTTCAACATGTGAAACTGGCAATTTAAAGCCCTCATAGCAAGAGTGGAAGAAGTATAAACTTTCTTTCCCCATCTATCCAAGGCCCTAGCCTCTTTGTCTGCAGGAACCGGATTCTTTACAACAGAAGCCTTAACACCTTTAGGCCCCTGGCTAACAGTTTCTGGGTCTGCCCTAGGACTCTTAAAAAGGTACTTATGAGCTTCAGGCACCCTGTAATACCTATCCGGCTTAACAGGAGCAGGAGGCAAAGAATCAGGATTAAGAGAAGCCTCCGAAAAAACATCTCCCACTACATCCAAAACAGGAGGTATAGCCAAAGGCCTATGCTGGGGTAAAAACAAAAATTCCCTAAGCCTTTTCCTGGAATCAGAGAAGTCCTGACCTTCCCACTTAAAATGCTCCCTCATGGAATGAAGAGTTTCTGAAAAAGAAAAATCCTCAGGAGGAGAAGCAGAAGGAGTAGAATCATCCACATCAGAATCAGAATAAGGAGAGTACTCCTGCAAGTCTTCAGCCGAAGACTCAAACATCTGAAGCCTGCTCAAAACCCCCCAGCTCAGGCTCCATCCTAGGTCTCTTATCAGGAGGGGGCATAGAACCCCTAATCAAAGTAATCAAATCTTCTGCCATTTTAAGCATATGCTTCCTGGGCACAGTTCCTGAAGAGCTAGGGGTAACACCAACTGAAGCTAAACCAGGCCTGCCCCTGGGAGAAGCCTTAGAAAGAGAAGGAGAGGGCCTAGCCACCCTAGGAAGGGAGGGGAGTATAGTAACCTCAGAAGCCCCCTCAGCCTGACTTGCCTCCTGAGAGGCCACATCTTGCAATAATAAAGTCTCACCCTGGGAACACAAAGAAACCTCCGGTGGAGCCACCGGCTCCACTGACACCTCTAAAGAACCGGCGTCCGGTACAGACTGTTCTTCTAGCCTAGGCTTAACTGCTTTGTCCTTGCGCTTCTTAGAAGAAGCGGGCGTCGGAGCATCCGACGGCATTGTATAATTGCACCGCTTCCCAAAGACTAACCTTGCACAATCCAACCTTCTCTTTATAGTGCGTTTATTAAATCTAGCACAAGAGCGACAGCCAACAATGTCGTGCTCAGGCCCTAAGCAAGGAATACACAAAGTATGATAATCTCTATGCGGTATCTGTTTCCCACAAGAAATGCAATTATTGACTTTTTCTGACATCCGGTAAATTACTGAGGCAAGAAAAAACTAAAATATTCCCCAACGGGGTACTTAGCCAACTTTGAACTCGGTCTGAAACTTCGAAATCGAAAAATCTCAGAACGCCAACCGGCACTTGCAATGCTGCTTCTGCATCGGACCATGCGGCAAAAAAGACTGAGGATATGACGTCGGTCATGCGCATTTGTACCCTGACGTCCTGATGTCAGTCAAATGCGCCTTGACCGACGTCAGCCTTATACTTTGATATTCGGGCCGACCGAGGACAGCTGACTACCCCAAGTGTAAGGACTGCAGCAATGTGAGATGAAGAACATCTGACTTACTGAATTACTTTTTACTTTTCTTCTAGGCACATGAACACCTCTTAAGCTTGAGCCTCAGAGCAAGTCTCTGTCCAGGGGAGCATTAAACAATCTAGTCTTTTATCTTCTGCCAAGGGTTGAGTGCAAAGCAAAAGCAAGCCCCAGTAAGACAGTCCCAAGAAAGGACAGTTGATGGAATCCCACTCTAGACCTGCCTAAGTACACAACTGTTAAGAAAATTCAAAGTGTTAATCCTTTAGTGGCTGCAGGTCAAAAAGCTGCATCACAGGCACATAATGCTGGGCTTCCCAGCTGTACAAAATCTAGCTGGGTTCAAGTGGCTTTTGAGTTCTCTTTGTCCACACCCATCCTTCATCATTTGTTTAAGTGCTTCTTGAACTTCAACTGGCAAGAACAGTGTCTGAGGTATCCAGATCAGTCACTGTTTTTTCTCCCTTAATATACAAGGAAAAGAATGGTGCCAGTAGGCCATGTAAAATCTATCTACTCTATTAATGACCAGAAGCTGTACATGCAGTTCCTGTGAGTTAATATGTTTCAATGATGACCAGCCCTCTTCCCTGTACAGTAAGAAATGCCAATGAGTTGGGTGGGGAAAAGAGGAATCCTGGCAGAGCAGCACCAGCTCTCCTCCGAGCAGTTAAGAATTCTGTGTTGGTTGCTACTGAAAAACTATCCTTCATGTAGATAAAATATCACAAAAGGACAACTCCTCAACTAAGAAAATCGGGCCAACTCATTTTCACTGCCACTATCAACATGACGGGAGTGGGTGAACAATTTATGAGCAGTAACCTAAGTTTGCATCCTCCTCTCCTGATGCATTTCCTCGGATTGCTTTTTAAAAATCCAATCAAAACAGGTGGAGTACCCAAACTATGTTTTGCAAGGTATTTAACAAAAGTGGAAGCCTCTGCTTGTCCTGACTGCCAACCCTGAGTGTAACAAAAAATCCTGTTAATGAATACCTACCTCTCCACTGCTTTCACAAACTGGTTAAGTGTCTGAATGAGGACATCTAGATTCTAACCTACGGATTTTAACAAAGGGCCAACACTCAGAAGGTTGTTCAACCACAATTACAACTGGAAGGCTGCCTTCCCCCCTTTCTTAATGAACAGAGCTTTTTCAACAGGTGCTGAGTAATTTGGAGACATCTACCTCAACACTGGCCCTAGTGAATGTGTTTGAGTCATCTGACATGATGGCCTCTAAAGGGGCTTTATAGGCAACCAGCGACCCCTTTGACATCAAGCTCGGGAGTTAAGCAATTCTCTCCTTGGTAATAGGATCCTGATTCCAATAAGGTCCTGGGATATCCCCATGGCTTCACAGATGTAGGGCATGACAACTTGCAGCAAATATCAAATGCCATAAAAGAATGGTGGATGAAAACAGCAAGTTTCTTGCAAGTCAAATAAGCAAGTACATCTTCCTTAGTCTTGAGCCTGAGGGGACACTATGGTAGAGGTCCTAAGCAATAAAACACTTGTATGCCTACTCTTGAAACTTATTTATATTATACATGTGCACTTTCCCCGCTTAACCAGTATTCCTGGACTTCTAAATGGGCACTGGTGGAACCCAGTAGAAGACCCAGTAAAACATCACCACTCTAAGAAAAATTCCCCTGCTCTTCCACTTGTGGTCTGGCTCAAAGGACTACAACATACATCTATCCGCATGGTACCATGCAGCAAGAAAGAACTGAAGATGGATGACTGTACACCCTTTCTTTACACCAGGACATGGAGACCTTCCTGAGGGATCTCAAACTCTGGCTGGATGCAAGAGATTGCGGACATTATGACCACAGCAGTGATTTAAAAAAACAAGTGGTACAATACTCAATGCACATTTTCACAGCTTTATACTATCAAGTTAAACTAGGCATCGTAACATCTTACAATCTTACCTCTTAATCCCAACTTTAATTGCTAGCATTTTGAATGAAAAAGTTGTGATCAGCTGATGATTTCCCATAAAAATACACTGGTAGAAAGATCTTACCAAGACTTAGCTGGTTTAAACAGTTCTTCCTACACATCTGACAACTTCTTTATGAATTTCTTCCAGTGTCATGAAGATGCCAAAAAAAACATTGTCCATATGTAGACAAACGAAAATCCAATATTCATGTGAATTTCTGTCCAATACTAAAACATTTACGAGTAATTTAGTTTTTATCAATTAGACGTATTTTGTTCATTTTTCTCACTATTCGAATGTCTACAAGAGGCCTTGGAGAAAAATCGGTACAGCATACATTAAACAAAGCTTTCTTGTGCTCTCATGTCCAATTACTAACCATGTGCCAACTAATCACACCTTAAACATTTCATTAGAAGAAAAAAAAAGTGTCTGACAATGTACAAATTTAAAATCACAAAAATAGTCCAGTAAAAAGATGCATCAGCCACTCTGACAAACAAGTGAAGAATGTAAATAGCCGTTGTTTCCAAATCCTTTGATTTTTGTATTATGATGTACTGAATTCTTGAGAATGCCTTCTCTAAAATCATGTGGTAAAACATTTTAGGTCCAGAGAACTAATTTTCCGCATGTGGACATACAGCCCCTCTCATTCACATTTTTTTTAATTTTTTTTAATTATTTAGAACAGAAAAGAAATATAAAAGACTTCTTTCCAAGTGACAGAAAATCTGTAAGTGCCATACAATTAGAACTAAACTTCCAAGATCAACACAGGAGAAAACACACATTTAACAAATGCAATAATTCAAGTTGCACCTCACTTCACCATTCCCCAACCTCTACTGCAACTTTTGTTACAACTTGATTCAAGTCAAAAAAGCATTAACCACGTAAGTCCTGTGCCAGACAAGATGGGTAAATTCTCTCACCCCCTTAACAGCTGACAATGTAAGGTTCGCTTTTGAAAGAGTTGAAAGCAGAAATCTGAATGCATTAGTCTCTTCCAAAACTATGTCCTTTTCTAAGCTTTAGGACTGTATGCATTAAAAGCTGCTTTTGAAAGTATCTTGAAAGTCTTTGTTACTCTAGATGAAGCCCTAGGGTTCCATGCAGACTATCATATATCTGAATCTCAAGAATTCATTTTTAAAGCCAGATTTTGCACTTAAACATACTTCCACGGGTACTGCTGTAGGTTGGGAAACAGCCGTTTTGTAAAAAATCTTCAATTTCTTAGTCATGATCAAATGACAAACCTGCTACATCTCAATGAAAGTGTGGAAAGCAGAGTATATTTTTTAACACACTACCAGCAGAGATCTGTATTTGTCCAAATCCATTTTACAGGCAGACATCTAAATTTTTCTAGCCCACTTCAGTTTCGTTCTTTAAGGAACAGCTGAATGCTACTGCTTGAAACCAAGTTTAAGCATACAAAAGCATTTAAAATCAATTACAAACTGTTTGCCTTCTTCAATTAAAGCAAACCTTTCATCGCTCAAAACATTTTGCAGCCCAGAATTGACTTTTTCCAAGTAACTCATTGTTATGAAGTTGAGTATCCACTTTTTGGTTTAGTCAAAACGAAGCAAGAAAACCTTCATCACTGTTCACTCTGAAGCTTTAACATTTTTAACTCAAGAGTTCAGCAGCATGTACTTATTTCCCCTTGAACACATCTGCCTGCCACTTAAAGCAGACCAAGCCATGCCATGTTCAAAATGCTTAACAGTCTTGTCCAGTTGCCAACATAGCTACCTGCTGTAAAATCAAACACAACAGACCACAGAACCTTATTTAGCTTCTTAACAGTTAGGAAAAGCATACCACAAAAAAAGGCAAGAAACATGCCAAAAGGATACAATCTTGTACATTCCAGTTGAAGGGCCACACAGGTGGAAGTAATCCTGAAAGAATGACCACATCACACTGGCCAATCAAATCATCCACTTAGTCCAACTACTACTTGTTAGTGTCTCAGGTGAACAAAAATCCCTAAATTAACAGCCCTTAAAACCTCCACAATCAACTACTGAAGTACAGCCAAACTGGCAAAGTTTGTACATCACAGCCATTAGTAAAATCAAGTAGACTATGAAGGGTTTTTATTTGCTGTAAAAATAGTACAGTTGTGTACACTTACCATAAATGTAGATGTTAGAGTGTATTCACTGTAGCAGTCATTACATTTGGGTTATCTGCTTGCAGGTAGCCCTCAGACGGCCTTGATTATCAAAGTCTTGGATCCTGCATCGGCTGCTGTCTCATCTTCCATGACATCAGGTAGTCAGGGGTATAAAGCATGCAGCCGACACCATTACATCAGTTTTTCTTGCCCCAGAGGTCAGGTGCCCCCATAATGGGAAGCAATTATATACAAGGTTACACCTCCAACAAAAAAGCAAATACACCAGAAAGCTTTAAGCAAGAATAGAGGTATAGTCAGAAGTCAGGGGGCTGGAGGGAGGTTAACCAGGACTGCAACAGTGAATACACTCTAACATCTACATTTATGGTAAGTGTACACAATTGTACTATGTTCTTCGTGTTTCACTGTTGCAATGATTACATATGAGTAGATTCCCAAAGCTAAGCAAGGGAGGAGGCAGTCTGACAGCATTAGGACCAGCTATAAGGCCCTGCAAGACTGCAGTGGCAATACCAGCCCTGGACTTAGAAAAAATTGGCAAGTGGTAATGCTTGGTGAAAGTATGTACAGAACTCCAGGTAGCAGCTTCTAGGATGTCCCTGGTAGGGACACCTCTGAGAAAGGCTGTAGAGGTAGATGCAGCCCTGGTCGAATGTGGTCTTATCCCCTGTGGGGTAGGATTTCCATGGTGCTTATAGCAGAAATAAATGCAATGGCCTATCCACTTAGAAATGGTTTCCTTTGAAATGGCCTTCCCCTCTCTGCCCCTGCAGCAAATGCAACCAGCAGCTGTTCAGATTTCCTGAGAGGCTTACTCCTGTCCAAGTAACTTGTCTGTGCACGTTCAAGGAGTGCAGTATTCGTTCCCCTTTGTTCTGTGGATTAGAAAAGAAGGTTGGCAAATGAATGGACTGATTAAGAGCCACACTGGATACTACCTTGGGCATAAAGGAGGGATTGATCCCGAGGGACACCCTGTTCGCATGAAAGATGATGAAAGGCTCCACTGCCATGAGGGCCTGTAATTCGGACACTCTTCTTGCTGAAGTGATGGCTAGGAGGAAGGATGTTTTCTAAGAAAGGAATTTCAACTCTGCATTTGCAGCTGGTTCAAAGGGAGGCAGAGTGAGCTTTTCCAATACAAAGTTAAGGTCCCAGGCTGGAGTAGGGGCTCTTCTGGGTGGTCTTAAGTTTTTGGCCCCTCTGAGGAATTGTTTCAGCAGTGGATGAGAGAAGAGGGGTGGCTCTGTATTATAATGAGCGAAATAGCAGAGTCATGAATTTTGATGGAAGAAAAAGAAAGGCCCTTGTGAAGCATCTCAGTTAAGTATTGAAGAATGTGCGGTAAAATTGGGCATAGTTGTGTCCATCCCCTGTGTTTGGCTCCAGGAACAGAATCTCTTCCATTTTTCAGCATAGGATTTTCTAGTACTAGGCCTCCTTGCCTCCAGAATGAAATCCATCACTTGCTTACGGAGGGATGGTAAAGGAGAGGTCTTGTAATTAGCCAGGCTGCAAGGTTCAGGGTTTGAAGCTGTGGGTGCAGAATTTGGCCCTCCTGTTGGGACAGCAGTGCAGGAGTCCGAGGCAGGTGCCACGGTTCCAGACGTGACACTGCGCAAGAGGGGGTACCAGTGTTGGCGCGGCCAGTCTGGTGCAATAAGTATTGTCCTTGGTTGGTCCTGTTTGATCTTTAGTAGCACTTTGGATAGGAGAGGCAGAGGGGGGGGGGGGGGGCATAAACAGCTGAAGAACAGGGCATCCACTTTCCAAGCTTGTCTGTGGGGAGTCCTTGCGCAGAATTTGTCCAATTGGTAGTTCTGAGGGGAGGCAAACAGGTCCATCTCTGGGCTACCCCATTTGATTCTCAAAATGTTGAATATCTTTGGTTCCAGTTTCCACTCGTGTGGGCCCATGAGATTTCTGCTTAGGTAGTCTGTGCTTGTAGGTGCACTTGGTAGCTCAAGGCGGTGTTCCACAGAGCCATGGCTAGTCCACAGGGGGGGTATGAATGGGTTCCCTCCTGCTTGTTTATGTACCATATAACAGTGGTGTTTGTCAGTCGTTACCAATAATTGTCCTAGAAGATGTGGTCCTTGACGGTTGTCACAGCATTCTGTACAGCTAACATTTCTTTTTGACTGATATGCAGGTGCATTTGACTCGGGTTCCATTTGCCCTGAATGCACTGCCCTGCCAAGTGAGCCCCCCATGCACAGTCTGATGCGTCTGTTAGGGTTTGGGCGGAAGGGGGTAGAGTGAATGGCAGTCCCTTGTTTTGGTGGCAGGCCTCTGCCCACCAAAGGACCTCATCTTTAGACAAGGTATGATAAAAATCATTGATTCTAGGTTGAGAGAATGTTGACACCATAGGCTTTTTAGATACGATTGTTTCCTCATATGCAGTCTTGCATATGAAATTAGTAGAATGCAAGAGGCCATGAACCCCAGGGCTTGCAGTGTTTTCCTTGCAGATAGCTGGGTCTTTATGGCCAATAGTTTGAAGTAGGCTGTCAACTGAACTTGTTTCTCTGGCGTGAGGTATGCCATTCTGGGAAGTTGTATTCAAGCTTGCTCCCAGGAATACAATTTGTTGGCAGGGTACTAGATGTTACTTCTTTTCGTTTATGGTGTACCCCAGAGAAGTTAGTAATTTCTTTACAAATGCAGGTGATTTAATAGTATGTCCTGGCTTTCTGCCTGAATTAGACAATTGTCCAGGTATGGGTATATTTGAATATTTCTTTGCCTGCAAAATGCAATGACTGGAGCTAGGCACTTTGTGAATACCCTGGGCACAGTAGATAAGCCAAAGGGCAGTGCAGAGAACTGACAGTGGATGTAGCCTGCTCTGAAGCGTAGGTATCTTCTGCAAGATTCCCTTATTGGGATGTGCAGGTAGGCTTCCTTTAAATCCAGTGTTGCCAACCAGGCATTTTTGCCTAGCATGGGAAGCAGCTGATGAAGAGTTAGCATTTTGAATTTTGGGATTACCAAAAAAGTGTTTAGGATAGACAGGTCCAGGATAGGATGCCAGGAATCATCTTTGCTGGGTACCAGGAAAAGTCTTTAGTAGAAATCTTGCCCCCATTCTTTTTCTGGGACAGGCTGAATAGCCCTGATGCTTAGGAGAGAGAGAACTTGCTTTTGAGCCTCTGCCCACTGATTTGGAGGTAGGTCTGGCCAACTGTTTGGGGTTGGTAAGGAGTGGAAGTGGAAACTGTATCCTTGGGAAACTATATTTAAACCCATTTGTCTTGGGTAATGAGTTCAGTTTTTTGCATGCAGGGCAATCTTTCCCCCTAGTCAGCTGAGCAGGGCTTGGAAGGTTTAAAGTTAAGTCATTGTGACAGTTTACCATAGGGGGGTGTCTTACTACTCCCAGCTTTGGAAGTGGGAGCTCTCACTGCTTAGGCCAGTGAGTACCTTGGGACTGAAGCTTGTGTGTTCTGCTGGATCTGGGTTTGGACTGAGAAGGCCTGGAAGAGGGAGGAAAGGAACAATTCTTAGAAGGCCAGTGCCTACTAAATCTGGGAGGTTGTACTTGCAGGAAATCTAACAGTTTGCATAGATTTTGCTTTTTCCTTTATCTTTTTTAAGTACTTCTGCTTTGTTACCAAACAGGCTGTCTTGGTTTAAGGGAGCATCCAGTAATTTTAGCTTCAACATGATCTGGCAAAGACTGCTCCTTAAGCCAAGCATGCCTTCTAAGTACAGACCCAGTGGCAGCAGTCCTGCAAGATGCCTCCAATGAATCAAAACCACTTTGCAAAGTATGTTTTCCAACTTGTTCAGCAGAATGCATTAAATCCTGTAATTCTTTTATTTTCAGCAGAGTCAGGAATCAACACCATTTTCTGTTTAAGCAATCCAATAATATGCTGCTGCTACTTTAATAACATATGAAACTGACAGTTTAAGGCCCTAATGGCCAAAGTTGCAGAAGTGTATACCTTCTTACCCCATCGGTCCAGGGCCCTGGAATCTCTATCAGAGGGGGTAGGGTTTTTGGCAGTAGTAGCCTTAATACCTTTGGGTCACTGTGAAATGGTCTCTGGGTCTGCAGTAGGATTTTTAGAGAGGAACTTGTGAGAGAGTCAAGTACTCTAATACCTGTCATGTTTCCTGGGAGCCGGAGGTAAAGTGTCTGGGGCCAGGCTAGATTCCAGGAAGGTCCAGTACAGGAGGGATAGCTAAAGGCCTGCGTTGAGGTAGGAGTAAGAATTCCCCAAGCCTCTTTTTGGAGTCAGAGTAATCCTGGCTTTTCCCAGCAGAAATGCTCCCTTAGAGTGTGCAAAGTTTCACCAAAAGAGAAATCTTCTGGAGGGGAAGCAGAGGGAATGGAGTCTTCTGCATCAAAATCCTCATAGGTAGATAAGGGCAAATCCTGGTCATCAGAAGAAACAAGAAGTTATGTACTCACCATAGCATTCGATGTATGTAGTCCATCTTGCCTCACATTCTTACCCGTGGGTTTGGAGCCGAATATCCGCTCCAACTCAGCCGATTTTACTAGTTCGAAGTCTCTCATTGGCTGGGCTAAGCAGGTATCCCATGGTGCACTGCTCCAGATCCCCAGATCTAGTTTGCTGCGAACTTCATTTATACTCCATGCACACATCACATCCAGGTAAAGAACAAGCTAAACAGGGGAACTCTGCAGGTAACAACCTAACCTCCAAATCCTCCAGGAAGGGGGAAGGTGGGAGGGTAAGAAAGAATGTGAGGCGAGATGGACTACATACATCGAACGTTATGGTGAGTACATAACTTCTTGATGTTATGTAGTCCTATCTCACCTACATTCTTACCCGTGGGACAGCGTCCCTAGCACCTACATCCTGGGTGGCTCATAGGAAAATACTCCTGAGAACTGTGGAGCCAAAGGAAGACCTGCCCCTGGAGACCACGTCCAATTTGTAATGAGAAACAAATGTGTGAGGAGAAGCCTAAGTAACTGCAGCACATATATCATCCATTGACAATCTGGCTTGATAGGCTATGGATGTAGAAACAGCCCGAGTACAGTGAACCTTGACGGGAAATGGCAGATCTTTACCTCCTGCTTGATAGATGAATGAGATAAAACTAGATATCCATCTAGACAGGATGACCCTGGAAACCGGTGAACCCATTCTGTTTTCCGAAAAGGAAACAAAAAGTTGGTCAGACTTCCGGATATCCTTTGTTCGGTGCAAATAGAAGCGTAATTGTCTGTGTACATCCAGCTGGTGAAACCTAAATTCTGCCTTCTTAGAAAAGTGGGGAAAGAAGACCGGCAACTCAATGGATTGATTTAGTTTAGACACGGAAGCCACTTTAGGAAGGAACGGACGGTTTGGCCTAAGAGAGACCCTGTCTTTATGGAAGATTAAATATGGAGGTTTGACAGAGAGGGCTTGAATTTCTGAAACTCACCTTGCTGAAGTGATAGCTGTTAAGAATTCCAGGTCAAGAATTTCAATTCGCAGGTAGCTGCAGGCTCGAAAGGGGGTAAGGTAAGGGCTTGTAGAACAAAACTGAGATCCCAGGACATGATTGGTTGGGACACTGGGGGACGGAGCAACAGAGTACTCTTCAGGAACGCCTTGCATAGTCTATGCGCCATGAGACTAGGCTCATTCGCTACATGGAAATTAGAGATTGCTGCCAATTGAACTTTGATGGTGGCTGATGTGGAACCCTGATGGAAAAGCATAGACAAAAACTCCAGGACTGAAGCGATTGGAGCTGTGTAAGGATCAATGGCTCTGGTATGTGCCCAGATAGAGAACCTTTTCCATTTGCTGGAATAAAACTTTCTAGTGGATGGTTTATGAGAGGACGATAATATATGAGCCACTTCTGCTGAGAAATTATGAAATCTGACTAAAGATGGAATTGGAGTAGCCAGGCTGTCAACCGGAGGGTCATGAGGGAGGGGTGGAACTTTCCCTGACATGTGTGCCAGTAAATCTGGTTGAGGGTCCAGAGTCCAAGGAGTGTCCACAATGAATTGTTGAAGAAAGGGAAACCAAACTTGGCGAGGCCAGTGTGGAGCAATCAGAATGATTCTGCTTCCCAAGGATTGCGCTCTGAATTACCTTTGACAGCAAAGGAAACGGAGGGAAAGCATAAAGCAGACCAGAGGGCCTATTGTGAACCAGAGCGTCTCTGGATGACTTCCCCCTGTGGGGGGGGGGGGGGGGGGGGGATCAGCGTGAAGTAGCTGCTGCACTTCGCATTGAGAGGGCTGGCAAAAAGGTCGCAACAAGGCTGAACCCCACCTGCTGAAGATTCGCTCTGCAACCAGGCGATTCAGGGACCACTCGTAAGGCATCAGAATAGCTCTGCTTAGCCTGCCCGAAATCACGTTGGACTTCCCCCGGAATGTGCATTGCCACTAGAAACAGTTGGGAAGTTACTGCCCAATGCCACACTCGCATGGCCTCTCTGCACAGAGGGTAAGACCTGGTCCCCCCTTGCTTGTTTAGATACCACACTACTGACATGTTGTCTAAGTGTATCGCAATCGTCCCTAGAGGGAGAACACTCTGAAGTGCTAGCACTGCTCTCATCTCTAGGACGTTTATGTGCAGATGTATCTCGTGTTCTTGCCACGTGCCTTGGACTGTCCTGCCAAGATAATGCCTGCCCCACCCCATCTGGGAGGCGTCCGTGGCCACCGGGATGGGTGGAACGAATGGGCCTTCCCCCGTCCAAATTGTTGGTGCACAGCCACCAACCGAAGTCCTGCTTGCATTTGTCTGTGAGCAAGATGGGATGAGACAGTGGAAGTCTTTGGAACGACCATTGAACAAAGAGGAGCCATTGGAGAATTCTCATGTGCAATCTCGCTAGAGGGACCAACATGATTGTTGCTGCCATGGTCCCTAGGAGCTGGAGAACCCATCTTGCCTCCGCTTGTCTCAGGGGCATCAGCCTGTGTATCTGTTATTGTAAGGCTTTGATCCTTTCCTGCGGTAAAAATGCTCGCAGTCGAATAGTGTCTAATTCTGCTCCTATAAAGGTGACACACTGTGAGGGCAATAAAGCAGATTTTTTCCAATTTATTGCTATACCCAGCTGATGACATAGATTGATGGTAGCGTCCCTGGTGTGTAGTACTTGATGGCTGGTGGGGGCGGTAATGAGCAAGTCGTCCAGATACAGAAACACTTGGAATCCCTGACGTCTCAAGTGAGCCGTCACCAACACCATACACTTGGTGAACACCCTGGGGGCTGTGGTAAGACCAAAGAGCAGGGCTCGGAACTGGAAATGACTGGCTCCCACCGGAAGCGTAGGTGACTCCTGGATGCCCTGTCCATTTTCACATGGTAGTAAGCATCCTTGAGGTCATCTCCTCTCCCAACAATGGGAGAATCGATTGTAGTGTGACCATACGGAACTTGGACTTGTGTACATAGTTGTTCAGTTGGCTGAGATCCAGTATGGGTCTCAGGACCCCTGTTCTTTTCGGCACCAAAAAGAATTAAGTCCCTAATCTGATTTGGTATGAGGGGACAAGTTGGATGGCTCCTTTTTCTAGCAGATGTGAGATCTCTGCTGCTGCTTGATCCCTTTGACTGGATGGAACGTCTGGGATTTTTCTGCTTGGTGGGGGATCTGATACGAGTGGCATGAGATAACCTCCGGAAATGATCCGCAACACCCATCGGTCCTGGGTAATGCTTTCCCAGGCTTCCGGATATAACAAAATTCGACCCCCGACTGGCTCCGGATAAGCGCAGCCGGGCACACCCTCAGGAACAACAGTACAGAGAGCCACAAAAGGAATCGCGGTCTCCCGAATTGCAGGGGGCCCCCTCTGCCTCTGGGGCGACGTCTCACTGAATAACCCCCCCTCCCTCTGGATCCATGGTCCTAGACTCCTTGTTAGGAGGATGGACAGATGAACAAGACTCTGCTACTTCTTTCTGAGTGGCTGCCACCACCACCATGGCATCTACAGGGACTCCTTTAGACAAACTCTTTGCCCTGGGAGGGTGGAAAGAAACTTGTTGGGACACCTGGGCACGGGCTCTACAGAATCAGGGATGTTCATCGTGCATACAGCTGCAGTCATTACAGATGGGTTATTTTGCCGTCAGGCAGGTCCTCGGTCGGCCGAATTCCAAAGTTTAGGTCCGGCGTCGGTTGTCGTCGCTTCTTCCCTGATGTCAGTGCGGCAGGGGTATAAAAAAGGCAGCCGACGCCATTTTCTTCCGTCTTTCTTGCCGCACGGTGCCCGAAGCAGAAGCAGTCGCAAGTGCCAGTTGGCCAGCTCCTGAGATTTACGAAAGTATTTCAGCCGAAGTCTTCTTGAAAGCTAAGTACCCCGTTGGGGAAACTTTTCTTGCCTCAGACCGATGTCAGACAAAGTTAATAATTGCATTTCATTTGGGAAGCAAATACCGAATAAGGATTTCCACTCTTTCTGTATACCTTGCTTGGGCCCAGAACACGACGTCTCGGTCTGCCGTTTTTGTGCTAGATTCAACAAGCGCACTATCAAGCACCGGGCGGAGTTCGCCCTTCACTTTTTTGGCAAAAAATTTAATTATATTATGTCGTCGGATACTCAGACTCCAGTTTTGAGCAAAAGACGCAAAGATAAGGACCGTCATACGAGGTCCGCACCAACTACTGAGACCACGCTAAGGCCAACTACCGGTTCTCCGGTGCTTAGCGAGGCACCTATGCAGCCCGAGTACAATGACACTACATTACCGGTGTCTTCAGTACCCGAGGTCGCAGGCTCCTCAGTCCCCATTCCTACTGCAGATACTGATGCCACTCTTGGAGGGGAAACTCAGAATTTAGACAGGCCTGCCATTTCTCAAGGTGTATTCAGGCCTTCCTCCTTCTCTATTAAAGGTTTCACTAAATCTAAAGCAGCCATGAAAACCAAAAAACCGGGTCCTCAGACCCCCTCTCAAGGCCCCATGTCTAAAAAGCAGATGCTTAAAATGGCTGAGGATTTGATTACTCTTATCAGGGGTTCTCAACCCCCCCCCCCCTTGACAAAAGGCCCAGATTAGAGGAAGACTACCCTTCCTCAGATCAAGCTTCTATTACCTCAGAACATTCTGAGGACCAGGATTATGCCTATTCTCCTTTCGAAGACTCCGATGCAGAGGAGTCTATTCCCTCGGTCTCCCCCCCTGAGGACTACTGTTTTGGTGAAACCCTGCATACATTGAGGGAACACTTTCACTGGGAAGGCCAAGATTACTCAGATTCCAAGAAAAGGCTCAGGGAATTTCTTCTGCTCCCCCAGCATAGGCCCCTGGCTATCCCTCCTGTTTTAGATATATTGGATGATGTGTACACAGAAGCCAGCCTTAATCCAGATTCTTTGCCTCCAGCTCCTGTTAAACTAGACAGGTATTACCGGGTTCCTGATTTGCACCAGTTCCTATACAAAATTCATACTGCTGACCCAGAAACTATTTCACAGGGTCCCAAGGGAATTAAGGCCTCTACTGCTAAAAACCCATTACCTTCAGAGAGAGATTCCAGAGCTTTAGAAAGGTGGGGGGGAAAGGTGTACACCTCTGCCATATTAACCATGAGGGCATTAAACTGTCAGTTCCATATGTTAAAGTATCAACAGTTTAATGTTATCTCAGTTGAAAAGCAAAATGACACAACCAGAACAACCAGATTTAAAAGAGTTGCAGGATTTGTTGCATGGTGCAGAGCAAGTGGGTAAGCATACCTTGCATTGTGGTTTTGATGCTTTAGAGGCCTCATGTAGAGCTGCTGTTACGGGTTCTGTTAAACGTAGGCATGCTTGGCTCAAAGAGCAAACATTACCAGATCATGTCAAAGCTAAATTATTAGATGCACCTCTTCAAAAAGATGTATTGTTTGGTGTTAAAGCTGAGGAGGTACTAAAGAAAATGGAGGAAAAAGCGAAATCAATGCAAACAGTGAAAGATTTCCTGCAGGTACAACCTCCACGTTTCAGCAGAAACTGGCCTTCAAAAAATTGGTCCTTTCTAGCCACGGAAAGACCTCAAAGGGGCAGATACAGACACCCAAGGGGTAAAGGGCAACCTCAAGGATCTTTCAGAGCCAGACAGTGGCAAGCACCAACCCCAAGAGGTGGAGAAGATAGATCACAGTCATTTAGAAAACAGACACAATGACTTTCCCCTACACCTGCCAAGCAAAGCTTTAATGGCAGCACCTTTGGGCGGAAAACTGGCATTATTCTCGAAAAATTGGCAATTGTTACAAAAGACAAATGGATTCTGGACATTATAAACAGAGGCTACAGGTTCCATTTTCACACCCTTCCAAAAATGAGAGGCATGCCAAACCTGCCACAAAATCAAAGGGCAGAGGCACAAAAACAAATTTCAGCTCTCATGGACATGAAAGCGATTCAAGAGGTACCTGCAAAAGAACAAGGTCAAGGGTTTTATTCCAGACTATTCCTGGTACCAAGGAAAGACAAAGATTGGAGACCTATCTTAGACCTATCCATCCTAAACACATATCTACAGATACCAAAATTCAAGATGCTCACATTACAGCAGCTTCTTCCCATGCTGGGCAAGGAGTCTTGGCTGGTAACATTGGACCTCAAGGAGGCGTACCTGCAAGTCCCTATCAACAAGATTGCAGAAGATACCTCAGATTTCTTGCAGGTTCAACCCATTACCAATTCTCTGCATTGCCCTTTGGCTTATCTACTGCGCCCAGAGTGTTTACGAAATGCCTGGCATCAGTAATCGCCTTCTGCAGACTACAAGGAATACAAATCTACCCATATCTGGACTGCCTGATCCAAGCGGACAGCAAGGACATACTACTGCAGCACCTGGCGTTTGTAATAAAACTGTTCTTCCTGGGCTTCCTGGGATACACAGTCAACATAAAGAAATCAAAACTAATACCCTCTCAACAAATAATTTTCCTGGGTGCCAGCTTGAATACAACCACCCAGATGGCCTACCTCACGCCAGACAAACAAGGGCAACTGTCTCAATACTTCAGCAAAATGGCAACTTTCACCAGGCTAACTGCAAGGAAAGCCCTGCAGGCTCTAGGATTTATGGCATCTTGCATCCTACTAATCCCATGTGCAAAGCTGCATATGAGGAAACTTCAATGGTACCTAAAAATCTTATGGCCTCAACACAGCTTGGAAACAATTATACCACTCATTCCATGCCTTCAAAAGGAATTTTTGTGATGGGCTCAAGCTTGCCAAAGAAACACAGGTCTCCCTTTCTGTGTACTTCAAGCAACTCAAGTCATCACAACAGACGCCTCCGACTACGCCTGGGGAGCACATATGACAGATCAATGCATTCAGGGAAAATGGTCCCAAAAAGAGAAGCACCTACACATCAACCAAAAGGAAATGCTAGCCGTGCAAAATGCTATTATGACCTTCAAAGACCTACTGCATCCAGACCAGCTATTGATAAGGACAGACAACACCACAGTGATGTGGTACATAAACAGGGGGGAACTTATTCATACCCCCTGTGCAGGCAAGCCATGACCCTATGGAACACAGCACTGGAATTGCAAATTCAACTACAGGCACAATTCCTGCCAGGGAAGGAAAACACACTGGCAGACAACCTAAGCAGAAATATGACAGATCCACACGAATGTTAGTTGCATCCTCAAGTTTTCACAAAGATAACTCAAGCATGGGGACAGCCAGACATAGATCTCTTCGCTACCTACAGAAATTACCAGTTGAAAAAATTTTGTTCAAGGACCTATCATCCACAGGCCTGGAAAGTGGACGCACTTTCTTTCAATTGGACGACATTGACAGTTTATGCCTGCCTTCCCGCCTCTTCCTCTGCTGCCCAAAGTTCTATTAAAAGCCAGAGCAGAGAGGCCGAAAATTATTCTCATTGCTCCAGACTGGCCAAGACAACACTGGTATCCGCTCCTGAAGAGCCTGACACATTCCCAACCATGGATCCTACCTCTAGTCCCTCTTCTGTTGTCCCAGCGCAACTACAAAACCCTTCACAGCCAGCTCAAAACCCTAAATCTAGCTGCATGGAGAATTCCTTGATTTCTCAACAGACTCTCTTCTCCAAGGAGGTGCAGGATGTCATCTTGGAGGCCAGAAGACCTTCTACTAGAAAAGCCTACTCCGCCAAATGGAAACGATGTTGTGCCTGGAATCAAGAAAAGGGCCAGAATCCTTGGGTAATAAATATACCGCAAATTTTACAGTACCTAGCTGAGATGTTAAACAGTGGACTTTCCTTCTCCTCCATCAAGATCCACGCTTCAGCCATTTCTGCACAATACAACACAGATCCTCCTTTATTCTCTCATCCTCTCTTAAGGCAGTTCCTCAGAGGGGCAAAGAATATAAAACCCCCAAGGAAACCACCAGTCCCTGCTTGGGACCTCAACTTTGTATTGGAAAAGCTGACCCTTCCTCCCTTCGAGCCAGCTTCCCTCAACAGAACTACAATACTTGTCATGGAAAACAGCCTTTCTTCTGGCTATCACCTCAGCACATAGGGTTTCTGAGCTACAGGCCCTCATGGCTGTGCAACCATTCATCATCTTCCATCAGGACAGAGTTTCCTTACGAACCAACCCTACCTTTATGCCAAAGGTAGTATCCAGTGTAGCTTTGAATCAGACTATCCACTTACCTACCTTTTATCCTACTCCACAAAACAAAGGGGAAAGACTACTACATTCCTTGGACATTCACAGACAACTTTGTTACTATTTAGACAGGACAAAGCCATTCAGGAAATCCGAGCAACTCTGTGTCCTATGCTACAGGTGCTCAAGTAAGGCTATTTCCAAACAGACAATTTCAAAATGGATAGCCCACTGCATATGCTTTTGTTACTCATTTCATGGAAAAACTGTGCCTGCATGCATCAGGTCCCACTCCACCAGGGCCACAGCTACCTCTGCAGCCTTCCTCAGGGGGGTCCCCCTACCAAGGACATTTTGGAAGCAGCCACTTGGAGTTCAGGCCACACTTTCTCCAAGCACTATCACCTACCACTATACTCTAAATCTAGAGGGGGTTTTGCCACAGCAGTCTTGCAGGGCATCCTCGCTCCTCCTACTTCCACTTAGTGCCTACCACCCCTACTTAGCTTTGGGATTCTTCCCATCTGTAATGACTGCAGCTGTATGCACGATGAACATAGTACAGTTTTGTACCTACCATAAATGTAGATGTTCGAGTGCTCATACAGCTGCAGTCCAGGTTACCCCCCCCCCTCTTAGGACAGGCCTTATGACAAACACCTTATCATACAACCTATTTGGGGTATTCTCTTATGGTGTATTTGCTTGCAACTACTGTTTTTTGATTACTCTATATTGCATATTTGCATAAATTTATGTTTTGCCTTCCTTCTGGGGGCACCTAACATCTGGGGCAAGAAAAACTGAAGAAAATGGCATCGGCTGCCTCTTTTATACCCCTGCCGCACTGACGTCAGGGAAGAAGCGACAACAACTGATGCCGGACCTAGACTTTGGAATTCGGCCGACCAAGGATCCGCCTGACGGCAGGATAACCCATCTGTAATGACTGCAGCTGTATGAGCACTCTAACATCTACATTTATGGTAGGTACAAAAAGTACAGTTTTGTACCTACCATAAATGTAGATGTCCGAACTGGATAGCATCTGCAGTCATAACAACTGGGTTGTCCTGTCGTCAGGCAGCCCTTCAGTCGGCCGGATTCCAAAGTCCGGGTCCGGCTTCGGCTGATGTCGCACTTCACCCGACGTCATCTCTGTTGGTCTTCGGGTATAAAAGCATCAGCCGACGCCATTTTCCTCAGTGTTTCTTGCCCCAGATGCCAGTAGCCCTCTTGAAGGCTAAAATTTGGATAGATGCCAATGTTTCCAAAAGATAGAGGTAAACACAAAAATAAGCATGTATGTACATATATACAAACAAATACACCATAAGACTCCCCCCCACCAGCTAGCTATTAGGAGGGTAAACACCCTAGGAGTACCACAGAGGGAAGGAGGGAGGGTAATCCTGACTGCAGATGCTATCCAGTTCGGACATCTACATTTATGGTAGGTACAAAACTGTACTATGTCCTTCATGGATGCATCTGCAGTCATAACAACTGGGTAGAATACCATAGCCAACTAGGGAGGAGGATAAAAGTAGATTATGGTGTGTTTAGGATCCCTTGCAGTACAGCAGTGGCAAACCCTGCTCGGGATCTGGAATATAGAGGCAAATTATAATGCTTGGCAAATGTATGCACGGAGGTCCAAGTAGCCGCCTCAATAATGTCTTTGGTTGCCACTCCTCGTAAGAAGGCTGTGGTAGTGGCTGTTGCCCTTGTAGAATGAGGTCTTATGTTCTGTGGAATTGGTTTTCCATGGAAGGAGTAACAGAATCGTATGCAATTTCCTATCCATTTGGAGATTGTCTGTTTGGAAATAGCTTTTCCTTCCCTTCCTGTTGCATAGGCTACAAAAGTTGGTCAGTCTTTCTGCTATTTTTGTTCTGTCCAAGTAGTAGCGTAGCTGTCTATGTACATCCAAGGTATGCAGTATTCTTTCCCTCTGTTTTGTGGGTTGGGAAAGAAGGTAGGTAGGTGGACTGCCTGGTTTAAAGACACTCTGGATACCACCTTAGGCATAAATGTAGGATTAGTCCTCATGGACACTCTATCTTGGTGGAAGATTAGGAAGGGTTGCACTGCCATTAAGGCCTGTAGTTCTGAAACCCTCCTTGCTGAAGTAATTGCCAGTAGGAAAGCAGTTTTCCATGACAGGTGTTGTAGGTCTGCTGTTGCTGCTGGTTCAAAGGGTGATAGTGTCAACTTTTCTAGCACAAAGTTTAAGTCCCAAGCTGGTAATGGTGGTTTCCTTGGAGGTTTTACATTCTTGATTCCTCTGAGGAACTGCCTGAGCAAAGGGTGAAAAACAGGTGGATCAAAGCTGTATTCTGCTGAAATAGCTGATGCATGTATCTTGATGGAGGAGTAGGACAGGCCTGAATGAAGAAGTTCGCCAGATACTCCAGAATGTTAGGCATATCTATGTTTGACACATCTTTTCCTCTTTCCGTACTCCAAATGACAAACCTTTTCCATTTTCCAGCATAGTTCCTTCTTGTTGAAGGTCTGCGTGCTTCAAGAATAATGTCTAACTCTTTGGGAAAGTTCTGGATTAGCTGCTGCTATGTGATGTTCCATGCAGTCAGTTGCAACGCTTTTAGGTTTGGATGTATGATGCTGTAGTTGTTCTGAGTTAACATCAAAGGCATCAGGGTATTGGCCACATATTGTTCCGAGACATGCTCCTCAGCAGTGGGTACCAGTGTTGTCTTGGCCAGTTTGGAGCTATCAGGATTATCCTTGGACGTTCTTCCTTGATTTTTAGTAGTACTTTGTGCATCAAGGGAAGAGGTGGGAATGCATATGCTGTTAGGCCTTTCCAGCTGAAGGAGAGCGAATCCACTTTCCATGCTAGTGGGTGGAATGTCCTTGTGCAGAACTTTTTGAGCTGGTGATTGAGAGGAGATGCGAATAGATCTATCTGAGGAATTCCCCATTTCTTTGAGATGGTCTTGAAGATGTCCGGGTGCAGCTTCCATTCGTGGGCATCCGATGTGGTTCTGCTCAATATGTCTGCTAGAGTATTTTCTTTTCCCGGTACAAATATTGCCTGTAACTGGATGTTGTAGCCGAGTGCCAGGGTCCACAGCTCCAAAGTCATTCTGCATAGGGGGTATGAATGAGTGCCTCCCTGTTTGTTGATGTACCACATGACTGTGGTGTTGTCTGTCCTTATCATCAACTGGCCCTCTTGGAGAAATGGTTTGAACTTTTGGATTGCCAGTTTTACTGCCAGCATTTCTTTTAGGTTGATGTGCAGGTGAAGTTGATCCTGTGTCCACAATCCTTGCACGCATTTGTCCAGCATGTGGGCCCCCATCCTAGGTCTGAAGCGTCTGTTGTGATGGTCTGGCTTGCTTGACATCTGCGAAAGGGTAGGCCTGGGTTTGACTGACATGCCTGAGCCCACCATAGGAACTCCTGCTTTAAGCATGGAATTAGTGGGATTTCTGTTTCTAGGCTGTGTCTGTGTTGGGACCATAAATTCTTTAGGTACCACTGTAGTTTTCTCATATGTAGTCTGGCAAATGGGACCAAGATTATGCATGATGCCATGAAGCCCAAGGCCTGCAGTACTTTTCTTGCTGTTAACTTGTTCAGTTTTGTTAGTGCCAAGAAGTAAAGAGGAGTTCTTTTGTTTTTCTGTAGTCAGGAATGCCATTTGTTTTACTGTGTCCAATTCAGCCCAAGAATGTCCTTGTTTGGGATGGTATCAGCCTTGACTTTTGTAAATTGACTGTGTATCCCAGTGCTTGTAGCAAGTAAATGACCCTTTGTAAATCTGTTGTCAGCTTGCTTTTGTTGTCCCCTTGTAGCAGGCAGTCGTCCAGGTATGGGTAAATTTGAATTCCCTGTAGTCTGCAATGGGCGATTACTGATGCCAGGCATTTTGTGAATACTCTGGGCGCAGTAGATAAGCCAAAGGGCAATGCTGAGAATTGATAGTGCTCTGATCCTGCAAGAAATCTGAGGTATCTTCTGCAGATTGGTCGAATGGGGACGTGCAGGTATGCCTCCTTGAGATCTAGAGTTACCAGCCAAGACTCCTTGCCCAGCATGGGAAGAAGTTGCTGTAGGGTCAGCATTTTGAATTTTGGGACAATGATGTATGTATTTAAGGTGGACAGGTCGAGAATTGGTCTCCAACTTTTTCCTTTCTTGGAACTAGGAATAGTCTGGAGTAGAACCCCTTTCCTTGCTCTGCTGTTGGCACTCTTTCCACAGCTCTCATGTTTGCTAACTCCATTATCTGTTGTAGTGCCTCTGTTTTTGATTTGGAGGTAGATTTGGCATTCCTCTTTTGACTGGTAAAGTGTGGAAGTGAAACCGGTAACCTTGATCTATGGTTTGTAAAATCCACTTGTCTTTTGTTATGTAGTGCCAGTTCTTTGAAAATAAGGTTAACTTTCCGCCTAGAGGAGCTGCTATTTGTTCCCTGGTTGGCGGATTTAGGTTAAGTCACTGTGGTTGTGCTGATGTAGTGGCAGTGGTTGTGTCTGTGCCTCTGTTGTTACCTTGCCACTGTCGTCCTCTGTAGGCACCTCCTCTGGATTGGTTTCTGCCTCTGGAACGTCTATTCCTGCCCCTTTGAAATTTTGTGGAGTCAGGAAAGGACCAATTTTGGCAGGCCAGTTCCTGCTAAACCTTGGGGTTGAACCTGCAAGAAATCTTTAACCGTTTGAACAGATTTTGCCTTTTCTTCCATTTTCTTCATAACCTGCTGGGCAGGTGTACCAAACAAACTTGTCTTATCCATAGGAGCATCTAGCAACTTAGCTTTAACATGATCCGGTAAAGCTTGCTCCTTTAGCCATGCATGCCTTCTTATCACTGTGCCAGTCATGGCTGATCTAAATGAAGCCTCCAGTGCATCATAGCCACATTTTAAGGAATGGTTGCTAACCTGTTGTATGTTATTTACCATTTCTAATACATATTTCTTATCAAGAGATTCATCAGTGGTTAGTTTTTAGTTAACTGATCAAGCATAAACTCTTGGTATTGTATCATGTGAAACTGACAGTTTAAAGCTCTAGCTGAGAGAGTAGCTGAAGTGTAGACCTTTTTACCCCATCTGTCTAATGACCTTGCTTCCCTTTCAGAAGGAATAGGGTTTTTAGCTATGGTCGTGGCTACTGCCTTGGGACCCTGGGATATAGTTTCGGGGTCTGCAAGTGGGGCCTTGTAAAGGTGGTGATGAGTATCTGGCACCCTGTAAAATCTGTCTGGTTTGGCAGGGGCTGGGGGTAAAGAATCTGGAGCGGAGCAGACATCACTGAAAGCATCATCCACCACAGAGAGAACAGGAGGAATAGCTAAGGGCCTGTGCTGTGGGAGGTGCAGAAAGGTCCTAAGTCTTTTTCTGGAGTCTGAAAAATCCTGTTGCTGCCATTGGAACTGCTCTCGCATGGCATGTAAGGTTTCCCCAAAGGAGAATTCTTCTGGTGGGGAAGCAGCTGGAATGGATTCTTCAGCATCAGAATCTTCAAAATTGGAGAAAGGAGCCTCTGGCTGGTCAGTTATGTCTGATTCGTCAGCAGAATCATCAGAGGACACTGGCTCAGGGGGCTCTGCCCTAGGTCTCTTCTCTGGGGGCTGAGAGGCCCTGTCTGGGTGAGATTGAGATCCTCTAATTAATGAAATTAAATCTTCTGCCAAGGTAAGCATTTGAGAACTAGAAGAGGGCCTGGTTGTGGGGGGTTTAACAGGCACTGTCTTAGTAGTCTTGGCTGCTTTAGCCCTGGTGAAGGCCTTAATGGACATGGCTGCTGGAGGCCTAGCAGCACCACGTGCTGGGGTAGAGACATCCAAGGGAATGGTGTCTGATAAGTCAGTGGCAACCACCGTAGTGGATAAAATTTCTGAGGCCGATTCAAGAGTGGTAGCAGGGGCCTCAGTTGTAGAGATAGGTTCAGCCGTACTTTGATCAGTTTTCTCGGTTTCGGCCGAAACCGAGACACTCGCGGTTTGCTTAACCATGGTTTCGGCCGAAACCGCGGACCGCGAGTGTCGGTCTTTATCTTTGCGTTTTGGCAGATTGGGTAGTCGGAGGATCCGACGGCATAATGTACGCAAAAACAAAACCGAAAAACTGTTCTGCAAACTCCGACCGACGCCTAAGCGTTCGTCGGTTGAAAGAAGCACAGGCCGAACAGGCTGCTACGTCGTGGGCTGGGCCTAAACAAGGCAGACAATAAGAGTGGAAATCTTTATGAGGTATTTGTTTCCCACAGGTTAAACAATTATTAACTTTTTCTGACATCGGCTGAGGCAAGAAAGAGTCCCCAACGGGGTACTTAGCTTTAGAAGTCTTCGAAGTAGTATTCGGTAGAAGTAATCTCTGGATCCGACCGACCGGCACTTGCAAACAGCTTCTGCTTCGGGCGCCACGCAGCAAGAAAGACAGAGGAAAATGGCGTCGGCTGATGCTTTTATACCCGAAGACCAACAGAGATGACGTCGGGTGAAGTGCGACATCAGCCGAAGCCGGACCCGGACTTTGGAATCCGGCCGACTGAAGGGCTGCCTGACGACAGGACAACCCAGTTGTTATGACTGCAGATGCATCCATGAAGGACATCTGTACTTTTTCCCACACTCTTCAACAAATCAGGTCAAGGAGTTAGTCGAAGGGTGGAGACACCCAGGAGGCAGAGGGCTGAGCAACAAAAGCCTTAAGGAATACTGACTTCTCCTCAGAAGGGGCTTTGGACGGCCAGTCACCTCTGTTTCAGTATCTCCAGGATATCAGAGAAGGAAACATCATCAGAGGATGACTTGGGGGACCCCTTCGATTCCTTGAGGTCAGTATCAGAGGTGAGGGACTCATCCTGGGAGTCTATGTGCTTCCTCTTGCACGATTACTTTCTGGGGGGGCTCCTCATGCACGAACTCTGAGGGGCCCTCAGAAATTTGGGGACCACTCGTGGGGGTATCCCTAGGCCCTGGTGCTCTGCTGTCCATGGAAGGGTGGTGATCAGAAGCTCTCACTGGAGTGGTGGGGGACAGTGACCGACCCGCCTGATGTAGCTGACAATCTGGCCAGCACGGTCCACAGCCTCAAAGCCCCCCCCCCAAATCAGAGGAGCGACCAGTCTCAGAAGCCATGATGGGGGTCGGAGTTCCCCAAGCCGATGCACCGAGAGGGAGGCTCGGGAACGAAATAAGCCCCGAGATGTCCACCTCGGGCCTGACCGAGGAATCTAGAGTCCTGAAGACTGAGCCGATGCCGGTACCGATGGAGCCAAATGGGGCATCGGAGCCGGCCTAGAAACATCACATGGTGCGGGACACACTGGCTCCGAAGACAGAGATGCGCTTGGAGGAGGAACGATCGAAGACTGGGTCGGGACAGGCTCCGGAGCCGACTGGGTTGGAGCCGAAAACAATTTCACCAAAACCGGTGACTGGAGGTGCCTCTGAACCACCCTCATCAACATCCACATCCGAAAGGGTCCTGGAGGATTTGGAGGACAGGGATGGAGAATGGGATCTCCTTTCAGGAGAAGCTGGTCTGAGACTGGGCGATCGGCTCCTAGGAGGTTCCAATACAATTGGAGCAGACTCCGGTTCCGTCAATATTGATCCTTCCTGCGGCCCCAAGGACAGTGGTGCCGAGGTGGTCGATGCAGTTTTTGAGATTTTCTCCGGAGGCTCCGATGAAGCTGACGGAGCCAGAGATCTCTTTTTTTGACTTGCCAGCTTGACTTTCCAGTGGAAGACGAGTCCATAGCCTCTTCAAAAGAGAGTTTTAATAGTCCCTTTAAAATTAGCTTATCCTTTCTCTTGTGGAGAACTCTAGAACTGAACGCATGGCAAAAACTGCAGGATTCCTGCAGATGGATGGCTCCCAAGCAATAGACACAAATGGAATGCCCATCAGTAATGGACATTTTTGTACCTACATTTAGAGCACTTCTTAAAACCCGAAGGTTTGTGCTCCTTGGGATACTTAGACATGTTAACTACTATGCCCACAATGCAAAACCAAGTCTGAAAAAACACACAGGCGTCTACTACCAAAAGGCGGAAACGACGCTAACAGTAGCCAACACTAAGCAGTGATCAAACACAAAAAGACCAAATACAAACTCTTAACAAGGGATTGAACAAAAAACACAAGGAGGAAGGAAACGCCCAAACCTCTAACTTAAACGGTCTAGATCGTTCGGACACAAAAGGCAAATAGAGGAGAACTAGGCCCTCTAACTGAAACGGGCCTAGCCCGAGGGAACAGTCAGTGGGATACCACACAACAATCACACAATCGCCAAACTCAACAACTTTAGACAACTTAGACAAATAGCTATGAAAATAGCTTTTGATAGGAATCAAAACTTTCTTCAATACAAGAATGAGAGGGTACTTAACCACAGCCAAGCGAGGTCACGTCCGAGCTACACAAGTGACAAACGAGATCTGGGGATATGGAGCAGTGCACCATGGGATACCTGCTTAGCCCAGCCAATGACAGACTTCGAGCTAGTAAAATCGGCAGAGTCTGAGCAGATATTCGGCTCCGAACCCACGGGTAAGAATGTAGGCGAGATAGGACTACATAACATCAGAAATTTCAGAAACCTGATCAGAAGAATCAGAAGAAAATCAGTTCTAGGTCTCTTAGAGGGAGAAGGGTGGCTTCCCCTGATTAGAGTAACAAGGTCTTCAAACCATTCTTATTTGCTTTTTAGGCATAGGTGCCTGCCCATGTGGTCTGGGCATTGGTTTCCTAGGCATGGATCGAGTTTTACACCTCGAAGAAGATGGCGGCGGCGGTTTAATATGCAAGTCAGTAGGCCTGAATACACCCTCAGATGCAGGTGCCTGCACAGCAGCTCTGGATCCATACAAGGTAGAGACATCTGCAGGTTCCACAGTCGAAGAACCATCTCGCGGCAAACCGGACTCCGAATGGATCTCAGTAGAGGCCTGTGAATCTGAATTAGCAGGTATCAGGAGCTGCAAAAGCACCTCACTGAGGAATGGCGACTAGCTTCGGAGAAGCGTCGTCGGCAGCTTTGGACCTATGCGGCCTCTCTCTATCGTTGCGTTTTTTCGGAATGTCGGTAGTCAGGTGGCTTACCAAAGCCATTTCTGGATAATTGAACAGAGTACCAAAATATTTAGATGCGAAAATGAACAGACTACAAATAGTTTGAGGTTTGAATAAGGCACAAAACAGACAGCGAGTTACGTCGTGGTCTGGGCTTAAGCAAGGAATGCAGTATGAATGAAGATCTTTGAGGTATTTGCTTTCCACAAGAAATACAATCGTTAACTTTTACTGACATTGGTTAAAAAGGATTCCCAATGGGGTAACTTAGGTTAGCTGAAGACTTCAGATCTGAATCTCAAACGAAAATTTCAGGAGTCGGCCGACTGGCACTTGCGAATTGCTTCTGCTTCGGGCACCGCACGGCAAGACTGATGTAATGGCGTTGGCTGCATGCTTTACACCCGACTAGCTGATGTCATGGAAGGGGAGACAGCAACCGACGTAGAACCCAAGAATTTGATAATCAGGCTAACTGAGGGCTACCTGCAAGCACATAACCCAAATGTAATGACTGCAACAGTGAAACACGAAGAACATCTGCCAACCAACTTCAAAGTATATTCATGCTACAGCTCAAATTTATGCCCCTGACAAACCTGTCATTTAAACATGGAAAATTAAAATATGCAAACCAGAAAACATACAGGAAATTACCCACAAGTTCATTTATAATGCAACAAAGTATTCCTCAATGTGGTATGCAGGTAATTTACTGTAAATAAAGCAACAAGTCAAGAAACATCCACCTGAAAAAAAAACACCACAGTGCCATGCCTAGTAGTGGTATATGCAATAACTACCAGCCTGCTTTTTCTTAAAGTGACATCAACCTTGCAATCACAAAGTAGTAACCTGTTGAGCTGAGAAAGCAACAGTACAGCCACCAAAAGGGCACAATGAGAAGATTAGCCACAAACAAAAAATGATTATACCATCTGCCAATGACCTGAATTTAAATGTAATCAGACACTTCCAAATACAAGGTTCTTAAGACAGTATTAACTGTGAACCAGTATAGAGTAGGCAACAGTAAATCAATGGAAGCATCTTCACAGATTGGACAGCAAGACTTGAAATCCTTAAAACCCAAGGTACAGAGGATGATATTTTTTTTAAGACAGTCAACCAATCTGCAAACACATAGCTGTTTGACTTGTCTACATTAAAAACTAGTGACTATCCCTCACATACAAAAACTTTAGCTCTGAAATGTTACATGCAACATTTCTATTCCCTAACAAAAGTGAAAAACTCCACAATCTAATAATCATTGCCAAGAGAAAGATATTTAAATCTGCAGCATTCTAAATGCTCAAGGCAGTAGTATTTAAAATGAGCCCTCCCAAGCAAACTCTGTGGTTAAACACGTTTAAGAAGGCAACATCTTCAGAAACTACTGTTATGCAGTAGAGTACAGTAGGAGGTCAAATATAGCAATCACTTCTGTAGTATAATTTATCACAGCCAGGAATCAAGTGGCTGGACATCGCCGGAGCAGAGACCGTCTTTCTACACACCAAGGATATCAGCAGTACAACCTATGCCGCCTCTGTTTGTGTGAAGGAGATTAAGTATTCTTGTCATTTATGGCCTGTAAAATATTTTCAGGCTAGGACTGCAGACTACATGTTCCCCACCCAGATTATGGAAGATAAAGATGAGAGAGATAAAACAGAGAACGCCTCTAAGCAAAGAGCTTCAGGGTAATCTAGTCACAAAGGGAGGGAAGCCCGTACTGTAGCAGTGTTCTTTTCTGATGGAAGAAAAGATGCTTGGAGAAAAAAACGACTGCAATGAATAGCAATGCCCCACAAAGTCATCACTGCTAGCTTCCATGGGGTTAAACATTTGTGCTCCCTTGCTTGTGGACAAACCAGTTCTATTACCTTGTCAGGACCTTGAGAGTTCCTGGGGACCACAGGTGATGGAAAGATTCAGGCCAGAATCAATGCCGTCATCTCTATGCTTACATTTGGTTCTTTTCTAACAGAAGCCCTAGCATCCTGAAGCATTTTTGAAGACCTCAAGCTCTGTCTGATGCAGCTGTGGGAACAGTGAAAAGGAGGTGGTACTGGGAAGGTTTGCTCGAGTGATACACCTATTTAGCCTTTCTTCCTTGAGGGCAAGAAAGTAATTGGTGCGGGGATGGGGTCGAACAGCAGATGACAAGTGTTATGCCCAGACTGGTACAACAAATTTTCCTCGTGCAGTCTAGCAAATTAAACCATCGGAATTGGTAGCTGTCATGCACCACAACACTCTCAGAATATCTCCTGTTGAGGTCAAAGATAGGTTTTGTCAGGGATAGAAAGAAGTCTGTTAAGAACAGTCTTAACAGATGGAAGAAAGGCTAGACAAGATATGCGATTACAACCTAGAAATACCACACAATGTGTAGGGAGAATGAAAAACTTGCTGAAATTCAGAGTGAATCCTAGATTCTGAGAATCTGATTGCAAACTGTGCGTACTTAAATATTTTATAAAGAGAAAAGTCTTGAATAAGGAAATCCTTTAAGCAAGGGTAGATCTGGCTACCCTGGAGCCTGCAAAATGCTAAAAATAGGTACTATACACTTTGTGAACATTTGAGGAGCAATGGATTCCCCAAACAGTAAAACTATAAACTGAAAATGCAACCCAGAATAACAATCTTAAGAATTTATTGTAACCAGGATGGAATAGAAAAGAAAGTACAGCTGTGTACACTTACCATAAAGGTAGATGTTAGAGTGTATTCACTGTTGCAATCATTACATTTGGGTTCTCTGCTTGCAGGTAGCCCTCAGTCGGCCTGATTAACAACGTCTTGGGTTCTGCGTCAGCTGCTGTCCCTTCTTCCATGACATCAGGTCGTCAGGGATATAAAACATGCAGCAGACGCCATTACAGTTTTTTCTTGCCCCAGATGTCAGGTGCCCCCTTAATGGGAAGCAATTAAACATAAAAGCACAAAGATATACCTCCAACAAAAAAGCAAATACACCAAAAAGGCTTTTAAGCATAGTAAAGGAAAGCAGAGGTATAGCCAAAAGAAGTTAGGTGGCTGGAGGGAGGGTAACCAGGACTGCAACAGTGAATACACTCGAACATCTACATTTATGGTAAGTGTACACAACTGTACTATGTTCTTCATGTCTCACTGTTGCAGTCATAACATTTGGGTAGATTCCAAAAGCTATGGTTGGAAGGAGGAATTTAGATAGCATTAGGGCCAGCTATAAGGCCCTGCAAGACTGCAGTGGCAAAGCCAGCTCTGGATTTAGAGAAAACTGGCAAATGATAACGCTTGGTGAAAGTATTACAGAACTCCAGGTAGCAGCTTCTAGGATGTCCCTGGTAGGGACGTCTCTGAGAAAGGCTGTAGAGGTAGATGCAGCCCTGGTGGGGTGAGGTCTGATCCCCTGGGGGATAGGTTTCCCATGGTGCATATAGAAGAAATGAATGCAATGGCTTATCCATTTAGAAATGGTTTGCTTTGAAATAGCCTTCCGCTCTGCCCCTGCAGAAAATGCCACCAGCAGTTCAGATTTCCTTTGAGGTTTAGTCCTGTCCAAGTTGAATCTAAAGTTGTCTGTGCACATCTAAGGACTGTAGTATCCGTTCCCCTTTATTCTGTGGATTGGGAAAGAAGGTTGACAAATGAATGGGACTGATTAAGAGCTACACTGGATACCACATTGGGCATGGATTGGTTCCAAGGGACATCCTGTTTGCATGAAAGATGATGAAAGGCTCCACTGCCATAAGGGCCTGTAATTCAGATATCCTTCTAGCTGAAGTGATTGCTAAAAGGAAAGCTGTTTTCCAAGAAAGAAATTTTAAGTCTGCAGTAGCAGCTGGCTCAAAAGCAGGTAGAGTGAGTTCTTCCATGACAAAATTAAGGTCCCAGGCTAAGGTCGGAGCTCTCCTGGGTAGTCTCACATTTTAGGCCCCTCTGAGGAACTGCTTGAGCAGTGGATGAGAGAAGAGGAGAGGTTCTGTGTTATAATGAACTGAAATGGCTGAGGCGTGGATTTTAATGGAGGAAAAAAAGACAGACCCTTGTGAAGCATCTCAGTTAAGTATTGTAAACTGGGCGCTGCTGTGCTCATCCCTTGAGATTGGTTCCAGGCAAAGAAACGTTTCCATTTTTCAGCATAAAATTTTCTAGTACTAGGCCTCCTTGCCTCTAAAATAATATCCATCACAGGCTTGCTGAGGGATGGTAAAGGAGAGATTAAGTAATTAACCAGGCTGCAAGGTTCAGTGTTGGAAGCTGAGGGTGCAGAATCTGGTTCTCCTGCTGAGACAACAGGGAAGGAGTCTGAGGCAGGTGCCATAGAGATAACCATGACACTGCGCAGGCGGGGATACCAGTGTTGGTGCGGCCAGTCAGGAACAATCAAAATCATCCTTGGTCTGTCCGGTTTGACTTTTAGTAGTACTTTGTAGAGCAGAGGAAGAGGGGGGGAAGGCATAGACACGTATGTTTTTCCAGCTGAAGGACAGAGCATCAACTTTCCAGGCTTGTTCTTGTGCAAAATTTGTCCAATTGGTAGTTCTGGGGAGAGGCAAACAGGTCTATATCTAGGCTCCCCGATTTGCTTGTCAACATGTTGAAAATACTTGGTTCAAGTTTCCACTCCTGTGGGTCCATGAGGTTTCTGCCTAGTCCATCTGCCAGTGTATTTAATTTTCCTGGCAGGAATTGAGCTTGTAGGTGCACTTGATAGCTAAAGGCTGTGTTCCACAATGCCATGGTTAGTCTGTAGAGGGGGTATGAATGTGTACCCCCCTGCTTGTTTATGTACCATATAACAGTGGTGTTGTCAGTCTTTACCATTAGTTGTCCTGGAAGAATGTGGTCCTTAAAGACGGTCAGAGCTTTCTGTACAGCTAACGTTTCTTTTTAATTGATATGCAGGTGCATTTGACTTGGGTTCCATTTGCCCTGAATGCACTTCCCTGTCAGGTGAGCCCCCCATGCATAGTCTGATGCATCTGTTGTTAGAGTTTGGGCGGCAGGGGGTGGTGTGAAAGGTAGTCCCTTGTTTTGGTGGCAGGCCTCTGCCCACCAAAGGAACTCTAGGGGTGGCAAGGTATGACAGGAATCATTGTTTGTAGGTCTTGAGAATGTTGACACCATAGGCTTTGTAGATACCACTGTAGTTTCCTCATATGCAGTCTTGCATATGGAATTAGAAGAATGCAGGAGGCCATGAACCCCAAGGCTTGCAAGATTTGTCTTGCAGATAGCAGGGTTTTTGTGGCCACTTATTTGTAGTAGGTTGTCAAATGAATTTGCTTTTCTGGCGTGAGGTAAGTGATCTGGGAAGTTGTATTCAAGCTTGTTCCCAGGAATATAATTTGCTGACAGGGTTCCAGGTGTGATTTCGTTTAGTTTATGGTGTACCCCAGACAAGTTAGAACCCTTTTTACAAAGGCCAGATGATTCAAAAGTATGTCCTGGCTTTCTGCCTGAATTAGACAATTGTCCAGGTATGGGTATATTTGAATATTTCTTTGCCTACGATCAGGCAAAGATTGCTCCTTAAGCCAAGCATGCCTTCTGAGCACAGACCCAACAGCAGCCCTGCAAGGGGCCTCTAATGAATCAAAACCACACTGCAAAGTTTTCCAAATTGTTCGGCAGAATGCATTAAATCCTGTAATTCTTTATTTTCCACATAGTCAGGAATCAACATCATTTTCTGTTTAAGAAGTCCAATAACATGCTGCTGATATTTTAACATATGAAACTGGCAGTTTAAAGCCCTAATGGCCAAGGTTCCATATGTGTAAACCTTCTTACCCCATCTATCCAGCGCCCTGGAGTCTCTATCAGAAGGGGTAGGATTTTTAGCAGTAGAAGTCTTAATGTCCTTGGGTCTCTGAGAAATAGTCTCTGTATCTGCAATAGGATTTTTGAAAAGGAACTTGGACTCCGGGACACTGTAGTATCCGTCAGGTTTTCTGGGAGCAGGAGGCAGGGAATCAGGGGCCAAACTAGATTCCGAGAAAGCATCATCAACAATGTCTAGTACAGGAGGAATAGCTAAAGGCTTATGCTGAGGTAGGAAAAGGAAATCCTTAAGCCTCTTTTTTGAATCGGAAAAATCCTGGCTTTCCCAGTGGAAATGCTCCCTTAGAGTATGTAAGGTTTCCTCAAAGAGGGGAAGCCAAGGGAATACAGTCCTCTGCATCAGAATAATCATAAGTAGGTAAGGGCATATCCAGATAAGAGTCAGAAAAAACAGAATCCTGATCAGAAGATTCATGATCAACTTCAGTCCTACGCCTCTTGGGGGGGGGGGGGGGGGTCTACCTTCGATTAGTTATTAGATCTTCAGCCATTCTTAACATTTGTTTTTTAGGCCTAGAGGCTTGAGCATGTGGCCTGGGCGCCAGTTTTTTAGACATGGATCGAAATTTAGGCCTAAGTAAAGAAGGAGGCGTTGGTTTAATATGCAAGTCCGTAGGCCTGAATACACCCTCAGAAGCCGGTGCCTGCACAGCGGCTCTTGACCCATAGAGACAACAGCGGGTTGCATAGTTGAAGCACCTCGCGGCATACCGGACTCCGAATGGGTCTCAGTAGAGGCCTGAGAATCAGAAGTAGTGGGCATCAGGAGCTGCGAAAGCACCTCACTGAGTACTGGCGACTGGCTTAAAAGCGTCGTCGGCAGTTTTGGACCTCGGCGGCCTCTGTTTTTATCTTTGCATTTTTTCAGAATCCCGGTAGTCGGATGGCTAACCGATGACATTTCTGGATAATTAAACAGAGAACTGAAATATTTACAGGCGAAAATATACTGACAATGGACAGTGTGCTGATTAAATAAAGCACAAAACCGACAGCAAGGTATGTCATGGTCAGGGCCTAGGCAAGGAATACAGTAGGAATGAAAATCTTTACGAGGTATTTGCTTTCCACAAGTAATGCAATAAACTTTTACTGACATCGGTAAGGAGCAAGAAAAAGCTTCCTCAATGGGGTACTTGGCTTTAGTTGAAGACTTCGGTTCTGAAACTCTAAAATGAAAATTTCAGGAGTCGTCCGACCAGCACTTGCCAACTGCTTCTGCTTCGGGCACCGCACGGCAAGAAAGACGGATGCAACGGCATCGGCTGCATGTTTTATACCCCTGACGACCTAACATCATGGAAGAAGGAAGAGCAACCGACGCAGGACCCAAGACTTTGTTAATAAGGCCGACTGAGGGCTACCTGCAAGCAGATAACCCAAATGTAATGACTGCAACAGTGAAAAACGAAGAACATCCAGCATCCTTGAGGTCTAAGGTAATAATAAAAGCATTGGGGAAAATCAAAGTTTGGAGAGCTAGCATCTTGAATTTTGGAATGTTCATAAAACGTGTTAAGTACAGAGATTCAAAATAGGATTCCAAATTGATAAGACTGGACAAAATATTTTCTTGTTTCTGGAGGTACCCATGGAAAAAGTGTTGAAAAGGAAGAAATTTCCTTTAAGAGTGCATTCTTTCTGAATTTGCAAAAACTATCTGACATGATCCTTTTCCAAATGGGTAAACTGACTGCTTATTTTCAACAGTGGTGGTGGTGGGGCAGCTGAGGTGGAAGAGACGGGAGCGTGGTCAGAAGCTAGGTTTATCTTGGAAGGGACCTTTTACTTCCCTGGAATCTGATTTAGGCTTATCCTGCCACTTTTTGGACTCTTTTTTTTTTTTTTACCTTTTTGTTGAGTACACGTGTTATGGTAGAAAGAGTCTGCTTGGAAGAGTAATCTTTCAAATGTAACCAAATCAAACTTAAGGACTGCCTGCCCAGTGGGCCTACCTGGTTAGCAAATGTGTATTATCAGGGAGAAAAAAAAAGTTGCTTAATTGCCTGCACAATTTTGCCCCTTTCTTCCAACTTTTGCGAAAATCTCTGCAGAAGGGGCTCAAAAAGAAAATCCTCTAAAGGAGCATCTAAAAGCTTTACTTTTACATCTTAGTGAAACCTTATACAGGAATACCTTTAAAAGCACTGAACCACTGGCAGCAACCCTGAAAGAAGCAAACATCACATAGTATGCACAATTAATAGAATGTTGTGCAACTTGACTGGTGGAGGAAATACCTTGCATTGTAGATTGAGTCATTAATAGGGATGTTGGGCATAAGTTTATTGATCACCTCTCACATCTTTCTGCTTTTCCCAGTTAGGGGTTGCCACAGCAGAGAATCGAACCGGAGATCCTCTTGCTGTTAAGCGACCACACTAACCACTGCACCACCACAGCCTATTAAGTTTATTCACAATGTCAAAAATAGACAAAAAGGTATCTTGTGTCTGTTAATTAAATGCATGAAAGGATAAGCAATATATACCCTCCCCCCAATAATCTATCTGCAACACTAATATCTCAGTCATTTGGGAGAGCACCGGAAGATGGAAAAAGCTTAGATTTGCCAGAATCTGTGAAGACAACTGCAGTGCCAGAAATGGTATTTTTGTACCAGTATTTGTGCACATCAGGGACCTCGTAATACCTGTCAGGCTATTTTAGCCAAGGTGTTTGAGACTCAGAAGTTAGGGAAGCCTAAAAAAAAGCAAAGAATTTTCTGAAGTTTAATTCCCACAAGAGACAAAAATCAATATTTTTAAAACAAATGGTAACAGCAAAATACAAACTGAAATAAAAGATTCCATAACTGGGTACTTTGCTGACTCTCAGTTTCAAGCTGGCCAATGGACTGGAAACACGCACACACACTCTTCTACATCAGACTGATTATTGCAAGGAAGAACTGACGTTGGTGCCCCAAGAGAACTACCACCTCTCGGTTACTATTTCCCAGACTCACCGGATTTCAGACAAGAACTTCCACCAGCTGAGGATAGTGAAAGACTCTGGTACTCAGGGTGGTCAGGGGCTTATCCAAAGCAAAATTCCCAAGACTCAGTACTGCGATGTTTAATCCGACTATGTGGCCCTGTTCGAATCTATCAAGATTCAATCCTTTACCCTAATCCTGGGTGACTAACTTTCCAAACATAGATTGGAAGTACTCATGCCACAACATAAATGCCCAGAGATTCCCTGATTTTGTCAATGCAAATGCCTTAGAATAGCTAGTCGATACCCCCACAAGAAGTGATAATTATCTTGGACTTGGTATTAACCAACATGAGTAACCACTGCAGTATCCCCACAGTAACATCCTCCCTGGTAAAATCCGACCGCAAAGCGGTCACTTTCAAAGTCACCATCTCCCCCCAACCCCCCTTTAGCTAGGATCAGACATAAAACCTTCTCCAAAGCTGATAACAGCCTCCTGAGGGATGGATATAAACAGCTTCACAGCCTCCCCCTCTGCAAGAATTAGCACCAATATCCAAAATTACACCAAAGCACTATACAAGCATTCACATAGATGCATGGAATCAGGAATATCTGACCGGACTAAATCATACTCCGCTAGGAAGAATAAACTCATGTGGTGGACATCTGCAATAAACTCTAACAAAAGGAAAAAAGTGTTGTCCAAGACAATGAAGGAGCAGGTGCCTAACTGGAAGCAATGTCTCCTTAGCCTGAACAAGCAAATAAGAGCACTAGTGAAATCCTCCAAAGCAGAAATTGGCCACATCTACTGGATACAATCATAAGGCCTTCTTCACATACGCCCGCAACCTCAAAGGAAGCACCCAGATCTGTTCATAACTGAAGGTCAAGGACACCACATACACAAATGCCATAGATATAGCAAGCTAGCTGGCTGACAGATTCAGCAAAAACTGTACACCTCTTACCACCCCCCCCCCCCAATCAGTAAATCAGGACATCCCCAGTACATGCCCCCTTCCCCTTATATTTAAGGAAACTGGTCATCACTGCTCTCTCAAAGGCAAAAAAATACAGTCTCCATGGGACCCGATAACATTCCAGGCTTCATCTTACATGAACTCAGGCAGGAACTTGCAGCACCATTAGGCACCCTTATTCAACCAAAACCTGAGTACCGGCTTCGTCCCAGCTGAGTGGAGGACAGCCACTGTCATCCCTTTACACAAAGGTGGAGTGTCCACTGATACAGGAAATTACAGACCCATCAGCCTAACTAGCCTGATCTGCAAGGCCATGGAAAAGATTACCATGGACCTCATTAACAAGGACACTGTCAACCTCCAAACACTATCTCACACAGTTTGGCTTTGTCAAGGGGGGATTGTTGTGTCTTTCGGCTTTTCCCGGTTAGAGGTTGCCACAGCAGAACTCCGGTCCGCTAATGATTGGCCGATTTTTACATGCCAAGTTGCCGGCTCTGACGCACAACCTTCAACGAAGGTACGCCCATTTCACGCACGTCTCCACACAGAAGATGCTCTAGCTGAGAATCGAACAGGACAAAGTCTTACTGTAAGGCGACAACACTACAGCAGCACAACCACCGCAGTTCAAGGGGAGGTCATGTCTGCAAAATATGGTTGACTTCTTTGAGACAGTCACCAAAGCCATGGACTAGGGGAAGACTGTGCACATCACCTACCTTGGCCTGGCCAAAGCCTTTGACACTATTCCCCACTCGGGCATAATAGAAAACTGTCTCAACTAGGCATCAATCCATATGTTACCAGATGGGTAGCAAACTAGCTCACTGATTGATAGAACCCATGTAGTTAAAACAGAGGAAGCCACTTCAAGCAGTAGACCCGTAACAAGTGGCATACCCCAGAGTTCAGTCTTGGGACCTCTGTTATTTGGGATATACTTTTCTGAGGTGCAAGCCAAAACCAGCGGGCTATGGTTGACCAAGTTTGCAGATGACTGCAAGCTGGGTGCTGTCATCAATTCCCCTAGTGATGTGGACATCCTCCAAGAGGGTCTCACTCAAACAAATGACTGGTGCCAGAAACATGGCCTCAAGCTGAATAAATGCATTAACATCCCCTTTGGGGAGAGTGAAGTCCCCACAAATTATCACATCAATAACAATGCCGTAAACAAGCAATCAGTCGAGAGGGATTTGGGCACCCAGGTTGATAGCAACTTGA
This sequence comes from Protopterus annectens, assembly GCF_019279795.1. Taxonomy (NCBI): domain Eukaryota; kingdom Metazoa; phylum Chordata; order Ceratodontiformes; family Protopteridae; genus Protopterus; species Protopterus annectens. Next base: position 641,694,203 of record NC_056728.1, read on the forward strand.
CTTTTGACCACCATGTTGCTTCTGTTGTACGGAAAGCCTTCTACATGGCCCACCTCATAAGTAAGGGCATCTCATCCAGGGAAAAGGAGGTCATAACATCCCTGCATTCTTCCCTTATAAGGCCCATTATAGAGTACAACGCCCCTTTCAGTATGTACCTTGCAAAGCACGTGCAGTAGCTGGAGACACCACAGATGTTCCTCACCAGGGGAATCCAGGGCCTCACACATCTACCATAGACAGTTTCATACAGACTCCTCAGAGGTGACCTCTGCCTAGCATACAAGGCAATCATGGACCCCACTTTGATGGGACTGCTGGATATCTGCAAATCAAGCTCCACTCGAGTAATCTACACGTGCGGCCTCAACCTGGTCTGTGACAGCAAGACTCGGCGGGACAGATGTGTCCCAGAGACTCTCCATTTATGGAATAGACTGCTTCTCCACATCAAGCAGAGTATCTCTTTACCCCTTTTTTAAGCGCAACCTGGATAACTGGATGGGAAACAGAAAATACATGCCTGGGATTCCATCTATGTCCCTGCTGGACAGGGACACCGGGTGCTGATTTGTCTAAACATGGGCTAAACTCTTGGCTAGGCTTATAAGGGCCTCAGGGCCAATAGCCTAGTAACCTCCTAGGATCCCATGAACACTGAATATGATGATCAGGAGGAAAACAGAAGTCTTGAGAACTTTTACATACAACAGAACTTTTTTTTGGGCAGGGTGGGTGATTCAGAGAGCTGCTTACCATCCAAAGTGAAATGCTGCATCATCTTTTGAATTGTTTCTCCAAAGGAGAGAACACCAGACAAAGTGTCATCCGGTTCAGATCAATATCCTATGAATCTGAGAATAAGCCAAGTAGTCAGATTCTGGTTCAGAAGAATCTTCCTGAGAAGATTATTATTTTTTTTTAAACTGAAGACAGTGTGGAAGCAAAAATGGAGTGAGTTTAATAGCTAAAAGAGCTTTGAACAACTTAAGAAAAATCCTGCCATTTTTGTTGGGGATTCCTAAAAACAGGAGTGGCTAGAGAAGGCAGACGTTGAAAGTGTTTCTTCTTTTTTGGGATTTTCAAGGAAACCACATGAGAAGACCGCCATCAAACAACCAGGGATGTAGTCAAGTACTGAAATTTCAGTACCACCATCCACCCCCTCTTAATTACAAGCTTGCCCCTCACCTACGGTCTTAAGACAAGAACGGTCAGACAGTACGTACACGTAGGATGTTGTGTTTTCAACTCCAGCAAGGTCACAAGAACAGGCCTGGAAGTCAGACTGTCCATGGGCTTCTTCGTAGATCTCTCAATGGGTACGCCTGACTGACTAGGAGAAAGGAAAGTACAGCTGTGTACACTTACCATAAATGTAGACGTTAGAGTGTATTTACTGTTGCAGTCGTCACAATTGGGTTATCCCTGCCAGGGCAGCCCTCGGCCTGCCCAAATATCAGATGCTTATTATTTCTGCATCAGTTGCTGTCGCTTCAGGACTGACGTCAAGTCGTCAGTAGTATAAAGTAAGGCAGCCGACACCATTACATCAGTTTTTCTTGCCCTAACCTGTCAGCAGCCGCCAAATAGGGGCCAGGTTTTGGTGGAAGAACCCCACCAGTAGAAAGTAAATACCAATATGTCCCTTGTAAGGAAAGAGAAGAAAGGGGGATGGAGGGAGGGAAACCAGGACTGCAACAGTGAATACACTCCAACATCTACATTTATGGTGTATACACAACTGTACTATGTTCTTCATGTTTCACTGTTGCAGTCATCGCATTTGGGTTGATTCCCAAAGCTGAGGAAAAGGGTGAAGGCAGTTAAAGAAACTAGGGGCTGGCTAGGATGCCCTGCATGACTGCAGAGGCAAACCCTGCCCTGGATTTGGAGAAGAGAGGCAGGTGGTAATGTTTGGTAAAAAAGTGTGAACAGATGTCCAGCTGGCAGCCACCAGGATGTCCCTGGTGGGGAGTCCTCTGAGGAAAGCTGCAGAGGTGGAGGCTGCTCTGGTGGAGTGAGTCCTGACCCCCTTGGGGGGAGGCTTTCCGTATTGCTTGTAGCAGAAATGGATGCAGTGTGCTATCCATTTGGATAAGGTTTGTTTGGAGATGGCTTTGCCTTCTGCCCCTGCAGCAAAGCTAACCAGCAATTGATCAGACTTTCTGAAGGATCTAGTCCTGTCTAGATAGAATTTGAGCTGTCTGTGCACATCTTGAGTGCACAGAATCCCTTCCCCTTGTTCTGGGGATTAGGGAAAAAAGTGGGCAAATGAATGGATTGGTTGACGGTCACACTGGACACCACCTTGGGCATGAAGGATGGGTTAGTTCTGAGGGATACCCTGTCAGAACGGATGATGATGAAGGGTTCCACAGCCATGAGTGCTTGCAGCTCATGGGCTCTTCTGGCTGTAGTGATGGCCAGAACGAATGCTGTCTTCCAGGAGATAAATCTTAGCTCTGCAGAAGAAGCTAGTGCAAAAGTGGGCAGGGTGAGCGTTTCCAATACAGAGTTAAGGTCCCAAGTTGGGGTTGGTGACCTGGTTGGCCTAAAGTTGCTAGCCCCTTAGGAAAGTACAGTTGTGTACCTACCATAAATGTAGATGTTAGAGTGTATTTCACTGTTGCAGTCATTACTCTTGGGTTATCCTGCTGGCACGCTACCTGCAGTCTGCCTGAATTCCAAAGTCCTGGTCCAGCATCTGTTGCTGTCGCCTCTTCCCTGACGTCAGTGCGCCAGGGGTATAAAAGATGCAGCCAACGCCATTTTCTTCAGTTTTGCTTGCCCCAGATGTCAGGTGCCCCCAGAAGGGTAGGCTAAAAAATTATGCCAATAAAAAAGCATGCACTAAAATAAAACATTCTACATTTACAAGCAAATACACCACATAGGTTGTATAGTATAGAGAAGTGCAGATAAGTCCCAGCAACTAAAAGGGGGATGATGGGTGGGTAACCAGGACTGCAACAGTGAATACACTCCAACATCTACATTTATGGTAGGTACACAACTGTACTCTGTTCATCGTGTTTCACTGTTGCAGTCATTACTCTTGGGTTGAATCCCAAAAGCTGAGGTTGGGTGGCTGGGCTTAAATAGAATTAGGAGTGGCTATGAGGCCCTGCAGAACTGCAGTGGCGAAGCCTGCTCTGGATTTAGAGTAAAGAGGTAAGTGGTAGTGCTTTGTAAAAGTGTGCACTGAAGTCCAAGTTGCAGCTTCCAAAATGTCCTTAAGTTAGTACTCCTCTGAGGAAGGCTGCTGAAGTAGCTGCTGCTCTGGTTGAGTGTGGCCTGATGTACTTAGGCACTGATTTGCCATGCTGAGAATAGCAGAAACGAATGCAGTGGGCTATCCATTTGGAAATTGTCTGCTTTGAGATTGCTTTTCCTTGAGATCCTGCAGCATATGCCACTAAGAGTTGCTCAGATTTTCTGAAAGCTGAAGTTTTGTCCAAGTAGAAGCGTAGTTGTCTGTGTATGTCCAAAGAATGTAGAAGTCTCTCCCCCTTATTCTGTGGGTTCGGATAAAAGGTAGGCAAATGAAGTGTTTGATTAAGAGCCACACTGGACACTACCTTAGGCATAAATGTTGGGTTTGTCCTCAGAGAAACCCTGTCCGGATGGAAAATTATAAAAGGTTCAACCGCCATTAGTGCCTGTAATTCTGAGACTCTTCTGGCTGAAGTTATTGCTAAGAGCAGAGCCGTTTTCCATGATAAGAATTTTATCTCAGCTGTATTAGCTGGCTCAAAAGGAGGCAGCGTGAGTTTTTCCAAGACAAAATTGCGGTCCCATGCAGGTATTGGTGCTCTTCTTGGGGGTCTTATGTTTTTGGCCCCTCTGAGGTACTGCCTTAGTAGTGGATATGAAAAAATAGGTGGGTCCGTATTGTAATGAGTTGAAATGGCAGAGGCATGAATTTTAATCGATGAAAAGGATAGGCCTTTGTCCAACATCTCAGTTAAGTATTGTAAAATCTGAGGAATATTTGGTACAAGCATGTCAATTCCTTGTGCCTGGTTCCAAGCACAGAATCTCTTCCACTTTTCTGCATATGATTTTCTGGTGCTGGGCCTCCTGGCCTCCAGAATAACATTCATAACTGCTTTGGAGAGAGGTGTGTTCTGAATGGTTACATTATCCGCCATGCAACCAGATTTAGGATTTTGAGTTGGCTGTGCAGTATCTGATTGTTCTGTTGGGTCAGTAAATGAGGAATTTGAGGCAATGTCCAGGCTGGGCCTTGAAACAAGCTCTTTGGGACTGGGTACCAGTGCTGGCAAGTCGGGGGCAATCAGGATCATTTTTGGCTTCTCTTGTCTGACCTTTAGGAGTATCTTGGGGGAGGAGAGGTAGTGGGGGAAAGGCATATACTGTAAGGTTTTGCCAGCTGAATGATAGAGCATCCACTTTCCATGCTAGCTTGTGATAAGTCCTTGTGCAGAATCTCTGTAGTTGGCAGTTGTGAGGGGAGGCAAATAGATCTATGTCTGGGCGTCCTATTTTCCTTGTTATCATGCTGAAGATTTGTGGATCTAGTTTCCATTCGTGAGGATCCATGAGGTTTCTGCTTAGTTCGTCTGCCAGAGTATTTATCTTTCCTGGCAGGAAATGAGCTTGCAGGTGTACTTGATAAGTCAGTGCTGTGTTGAATGCGTGCCTCCCTGCTTGTTTACGTACCACATGACTGTAGTATTGCCCATCTTTATCAGCAGTTGTCCTGGATGAAGGAGATCCTTGAAAGCTGTCACTGCATTTTGTACAGCCAGCATTTCTTTTAGATTGATATGAAGATGCATTTGGCTTGTGGGCCATGAGCCCTGAATACATTTTCCTGCCATGTGGACCCCCCAGGCATAATCTGACGCATCTGTTATTGTCTGCCTGGAAGTGGGTAAAGTGAAAGGCTGTCCCTTGTGGTGACAGGCCTGAGCCCACCATCGAAACTCCTGTTGCAGGCAGGGAATGAGTGTAATTGATTTTTCCAGGCTGTGGCAATGTTGAGTCCAAACACTTTTTAGATACCATTGTAGTTTCCTCATATGCAGTCTTGCATATGGAATTAACAGACTGCAGGATGCCATGAAGACCAAAGCCTTACATTTCGAAGTAAGAAGTCAGTTTGCCTTTGTTTGTGTGGCGTGAGATAAGCCATCTGGGCAGTTGTATTTAAGCTTGCACCCAGGAATATTATCTCTTGAGAGGGTACTAGTTTTGATTTCTTTTTGTTTACTGTGCACCCTAGGTAAATCAGTAATCTTTTGACAAACGCCATATGTTTTAGTAAAATGTCCTTGTTCTCTGCTTGAATGAGGCAGTCGTCCAAGTAGGGATATATTTGAATTCCTCTTTGTCTGCAAAAAGCAATTACTGGTGCCAGGCATTTTGTGAAGACCCTGGGCGCAGTAGACAAGCCAAAGGGCAGTGCAGAGAATTGGTAGTGCATTGATCCAGCTATGAATCTGAGGTATCTTCTGCAAGATTGTCTGATTGGGACATGCAGGTATGCTGCTGCAGAGTCAACATTTTGAATTTTGGAACGTCCAGAAAAGTGTTTAGAATAGACAGGTCCAGTATTGGACTCCAGGCTTTGTCCTTTCTGGGTCCCAAGAAATGTCGTGAGTAAAATCCTTGTCCCTGCTCCTGTAGTGGTACTCGCTGAATGGCCCCCATGTCCATGAGGGATGAAAAGTACAGTTTTGTACCTACCATAAATGTAGATGTCCGATAGGTATGCATCTGCAGTCCTTACATATGGGTTGTCCTACCTCAGGCAGCCCGTAGGTCGGCCGGATTCCAAAGTCTGGGTCCGGCGTCGGCTGATGTCGCCCTTTCCCCGACGTCAGAGCGCCTGGGGTATAAAGGTGTCAGCCGACGCCATCTTCCTCGGTTTTTCTTGCCCCAGATGCCAGGTGCCCTCTAAGGAAGGCTAAATTTGGTAGAAATACAAAATATTGCAAACATGCACAGTAATATAAAACAAATACACCATAATAGATAACCCCAGCCAGCTATAAGCGGGATAAGTACCCAAGAAGTACCACAGAGGGGAAGGAGGGAGGGTAAACCTGACTGCAGATGCATACCTATCGGACATCTACATTTATGGTAGGTACAAAACTGTACTATGTCCTTACATATGGGTAGAATACCATAGCCAAGCTGGGGGTGGTAGGCTCTAAGAAAAAGATGGTGTAGCTAAAATGCCCTGCAGGACTGCCGTAGCAAAGCCTGCTCTGGATATGGAATACAAGGGTAAATTGTAATGCTTGGAAAATGTATGCACGGAGCTCCATGTAGCAGCCTTTAAAATGTCCTTGGTAGCCACCCCTCTTAAGAAGGCTGTGGAGGTGGCTGTAGCTCTGGTGGAATGAGGTCTGATGTTAGCTGGCACAGCTTTTCCATGATAAGAATAGCAGAATCAAATGCAATTTCCTATCCATTTTGAAATTGTCTGTTTGGAAATTGCTTTTCCTTGAATGCCTACAGCATTATGCTACCAACAGCTGGTCAGTTTTTCTGAAAGTCTTAGTTCTGTCCAAATAGTAGCGTAACTGTCTGTGAATGTCCAGGGTATGCAGAAGTTTCTCTCCCTTGTTTTGTGGGTTTGGAAAGAAGGTAGGCAGGTGAATAGCTTGGTTCAATGAGACCCTGGATACCACCTTTGGCATGAATGAAGGATTGGTTCTCAAGGAGACTCGGTCCTGATGAAAAATAAGAAATGGTTGTACTGCCATGAGTGCCTGCAATTCAGATACTCTTCTTGCTGAGGTTATGGCCAGAAGGAAGGCAGTCTTCCAAGACAGGAACTGTAACTCTGAAGATGCTGCTGGTTCAAAGGGAGGTAAAGTCAACTTTTCCAACATGAAGTTAAGGTCCCATGTAGGCACTGGTGGTTTTCTTGGAGGATTGACTTTTTAATTCCTCTTAGAAACTGCCTTAGGAGAGGATGAGAGAAGACAGGTGGATCAGTATTGTATTCTGCTGAAATTGAAGCATGAATTTTTATGGACGAGTAAGAAAGGCCATTATGGAGCATGTCTGCCAAGTATTCCAGGATATGTGCCATGCTCATCACTGTGGCATCTAGGCCCTTTGCGGTGCTCCAAGTGTGGAATCTCTTCCATTTTGCTGAATATGTCTTTCTTGTGGAAGGTCTGCGAGCTTCCATGATGATATCCTTCACTCTCTTGGATAGCTTTTCCTGGTGAGGAGTCAAGGTATTCTCCAGGCTGTCAGCTGCAGGGTTTTCAGGCTGGAGTGCAGAGTTTTGTAATTGTGCTGTGTCAGGAGGAGCGTCCATAGTGGTAGAGGCCACGGTTTCGTGTGTGACAGGCTCCGTAACAGTGGGTACCAGTGCTGCCTTGGCCAGTCCGGGGCTATTAGAATCACTTTTGGCTGCTCTGTCTTGATTTTCAGTAAGACCTTGGTCATTAGTGGGAGTGGTGGAAATGCATACACTGTTAGAGTATTCCAACTGAAAGAGAGAGCGTCCACTTTCCATGCTTGTGGGTGGTATGTCCTTGTGCAGAATTTCTTCAGCTGATGATTGTGGTGGGAAGCAAAAAGATCTATGTCCGGCCTCCCCCATGATTGTGTTATCTGAAGGAAGATGTCTGGGTGCAGCATCCATTCGTGTGGGTCCATGGTATTTCTGCTTAGGCTGTCCGCCAGTATATTGTCTTATCCTGGCACAAACTGGGATTGCAGCTCTATATTGAGTTTTAGGGAAAGTTCCCAAAGATTCATTGCCAGTCTGCAAAGAGGGTAGGAATGGGTACCTCCTTGCTTGTTTATGCACCACATAACTGTGGTATTGTCTGTTCTTATTAGCAGGTGGCCTTGATGTAGAAAAAGCGTGAAGGCCTCGATTGCATGAATCACTGCCAGCATTTCCTTTTGGTTTATGTGCATGCGCAATTCTTTCTGAGACCATAGACCTTGGATGCATCTGTCCTCCATATGTGCTCTCAATCCATGGTCTGAAGCGTCCGAGGTAATGGTTTGGCTGGTTACTGGTTTGCTGAAAGGCAGGCCCCTGTTTGACTGGCTTGCTTGGGCCCACCACAGGAATTCCTTTTGAAGGCATGGAATGAGTGGTATCAAAGCTTCTAGGCTGTGATTGTGCTGAGACCATAAACTCCTTGGGTACCATTGTAGTTTTCTCATATGCAGCCTTGCTTGTGGAATCAGAAGAATGCACGATGCCATGTAACCCAGGGCCTGCAGGATTTTCCTTGCAGTCATCTGAGTTTGTTTTGTTAGATTTTTGAAGTAATCCGGTAGTTGTCTTTGTTTTTCTTTTGTGAGAAAAGCCATTTGGGTGGTTGTATCTAGTTCCGCACCCAGAAAGCGGATTCTTTGGGATGGCACAAGTCTTGACTTGTGAATGTTGACTGTGTAACCCAAGGCCTGTAGTAGGCGGATGGCATAATTCAAATGTTTTTCCAAAGTTTGTTGGCTGTCCGCTTGTATAAGGCAGTCGTCCAGATACGGGTATATTTGAATCCCCTGAAGTCTGCAGTGTGCAATTACTGATGCCAGGCATTTCGTGAATACTCTGGGCGCAGTAGATAAGCCAAAGGGCAATGCTGAGAATTGAGAATGCTCTGAACCTGCAAGAAATCTGAGGTGTCTTCTGCAACTTTGTCTGATAGGGGCATGCAGGTATGCCTCCTTGAGGTCTAGAGTTACCAGCCAAGACCCCTTGCCCAGCATGGGAAGGAGTTACTGTAGGGTCAGCATTTTGAATTTTGGCACAATGAGATAAGTATTCAGTGCGGACAAATCGAGAATAGGTCTCCATTGTTTTTCTTTTCTTGGGACAAGGAATAGTCTGGAATAAAATCCTTGGCCTTGTTCTGCGAGAGGAACCTTTTCTATAGCTTTCATTTGCAATAGATTGGAAATTTGTTTTAAAGCCTCTGCCCTCTGATTTGGTGGCAGGTTTGGCATTCCCTTTCTTTCTGGTAATGTATGGAAATGGAACCTGTATCCTTTGTCTATTATTTGCAGTGTCCATTTGTCCCTTGTAATACTTTGCCAATTTTTTGAGAATAAAGACAACTTTCCGCCCAAAGGTGCTTCTAATTGAGCCCTGGTCGGCGGGGTCAAGGTGAAGTCATTGAGTCTGTCCTTGTGCAGCAGTTGTTGGACCTGCAGTACCTCTCTGGTTAGGAGGCTGCCATTGACGTCCTCTGTAGGAGCCTCTAGCTTGCCCTCTACCTCTGGCACGCCTGTTCTTGCCTCTTTGAAATCTCTCTTCTGGAAAGGGCCAATTTCTGCTGAATCTTGGTGGTTGTACATGGAGGAAATCTTTGACTGTTTGTACAGATTTTGCCTTTTCCTCAAATTTCTTTAAGACCTCTTGAGCAGTGGAGCCAAATAACTTTTGCTTTTCCAGTGGAGCATCCAGAAAGCTTAACCTTAACATGATCTGGCAGAGACTGTTCCTTCAGCCAGGCATGTCTACGTATGACTGCACCTGTCATTGCTGACCTACATGAAGCTTCCAATGCATCATAACCACACTGCAAGAAATGGTTGCTAACCTGTTGTGAATTATGTACCAGATCCTGAAGTGACTTACCATCTAGGGGTTCAGGTGAAGACCGTTTTTTCTGCAATTCATCTAACAAATACTCTTGGTACTGTATCATATGAAATTGACAATTTAAAGCCCTCATAGACAGAGTGGAAGAAGTGTACACTTTTTTACCCCATCTCTCTAAAGCCCTGGACTCCCTTTCAGAGAGGAGTGGATTTTTAGAAGTGGCAGCTGCAACCCCTTTAGGACCCTGGGAAATAGTTTCTGGGTCAGCAGAGTGGGCCTTGTAAAGGAAATGATGCGAGTCCGGGACCCTGTAGTACCTATCAGGTTTAACAGGAGCCGGAGGAAGGGTGTCAGGGGTAGTGCTAGACTCAGAATACACATCATCAATGACACTTAAAACAGGAGGGATAGCCAAAGGTCTATGCTGAGGTAAATGAAGAAAAGTCCTTAATCTCTTCCTGGAATCGGAGAATTCCTGGCCCTGCCATTGGAAATGCTCTCTCATGGAGTGAAGGGTCTCCCCAAAGGAGAGCTCTTCAGGAGGGGAGGCAGAGGGAATAGATTCCTCTGCATCAGAATCCTCGTAGGCCATGAAGGCCTCCTCCTGGTAGTCTGATAGAGCAGAGCCATCAGAGGCCTCATCAGAGGACTGAGGATCAGCAGACTCAACCCTGGGCCTTTTGTCTAGTGGGGGTTGAGAGCCCCTGTCCGGATGAGGCTGAGAGCCCCTAATTAAGGAAATAAAGGTCCTCAGCCAAACTTAGTATCTGAGAACCTGTAGTGGATCCCTGAGAAATAGACTTGGGAGGCAGAGTTTTTTGTTGCTTAGCAGCTTTAGCCCTAGTGAAAGCTTTTATGGACATGGATGCAGGGGGTCTGGCTGACCCACGTGCTGGAGTAGTTTTGTCTAGGGGAATGGTGTCGGTAGGTTCCTGAACACCGGTTTCTGAGGGTAATTCAATAACCAACTCAGAAAAGGCCTCCGGGACAGAGGCTGTCGGTTGAGCGGTTTCTACGGACAGAAGTACCAAGGACTCTGTTTCAGCCGAGACAGAGACACTCGCGGCAGGCCTAGGAGCGGTTTCAGCCGAAACCACGGTCCGCGTGTTAGTCCTTGTCCTTCCGTTTCTTGGTTAAATGAGAAGTCGGGGACTCCGACGGCATCTTATAAGAGAAACTAACCCAAAAAATTCCTCTGCAAATTCGACCGACGCCTAAGAGTGCGTCGATTAAAGGAGGCACAGGCAGTACAGGCAGAGATGTCGTGGTCTGGGCCTAGGCAGGGGTAGCAGTAGGAATGGAAATCCTTATGAGGTATTTGTTTCCCACAAGTCAAGCAATTATTAACTTTAAGCGTTTGATCTGACATCGGCTGAGGCAAGAAAGAGTCCCCAACGGGGTACTTAGCTTTTTGAAGTCTTCGGTAGCTGAAGTTACAGGAGCTGGCCGACCGGCACTTGCGAACTGCTTCTGCTTCGGGCACCAAGCAGCAACAAAGACCGAGGAAGATGGCGTCGGCTGACACTTATACCCCAGGCGCTCTGACGTCAGGGAAGGGGCGACATCAGCCGACGCCAGACCCAGACTTTGGAATCTGGCCGACCGAAGGGCTGCCTGAGGCAGGACAACCCATATGTAAGGACTGCAGATGCATCCTTGAAGGACATCTTACTTTTGGTGCTCTGTCCATTGATTGTGTGGCAGGTCTGGCATGCCTCTTGCCTTTGGCAGGGTGTGAAAGTGGAACCTGTAGCCCTGAGAAACTATATTCAGGACCCATTTGTCCTGGGTGATCATGTGCCAATTTTGTGAAAAAAGTGCCAGTTTTCCCCCTAAGGGAGCTTGTAAAAGGTAAGTGCTTGGTACTGGTAGAGGAAAGTCATTGGGACGGTTTCCTATAAGGTTGAGATTTGTCTTCTCCGCTTTTGGAGGTAGAAGCACCCCATTGCTTAAGCCTGTATGAGCCTTGGGGCTGGGATCTGCCTCTAGGGTGTCTGTACCTGCCTCTTTGTGGTCTGTCTGACACTGGAAAGTTTAGGTGGCTGTACCTGTAAGAAATCCTTAACTGTCTGCATAGATTTAGCTTTATCCTCCATTTTCTTCAACACCTCTTCTGCCTTAACACCAAACAAAGCATCATGCTGTAATGGAGCATCTAATAATTTTGCTTTAACATGATCAGGCAGATTCTGTTCCTTTAACAAAGCATGCCTCCTAATCACAGAACCTATTACAGCAGCCCTACAACAGACCTCCAAAGAATCAAAACCACATTGCAAAGTACGTTTTCCCATTTGTTCAGCTGCATGCAATAAATCCTGCATTTCCTTGTTTTCAGGACATTCAGAGTTAGTCAACATTTTCTGTTTTAATAGTGACATTTGGTACTGCTGACATTTAGGCATATGAAATTGACAATTTAAGGCCCTTACAGCCAAAGTAGCCGGTGTAAACTCCCCCCCCCCCATCAGTCCAGTGCCCTTGAATCCCTATCAGAGGGGACAGGGTTTTTAGCAGTGGAAGCTATGACTCCCTTTGGACCCTGAGATATGGTTTCTGGGTCAGCAGCAGGGTTTTTATAAAGAAATTTATGGGAATCTGGGACCCCGTAGTATCTGTCTGGCTTAACCGGTGCAGGGGGTACAGAGTCTGGGGACAGGCCGGACTCTGAAAAAACATCTACAATGTCCAGAACAGGGGGAATAGCAAGGGGCCTGTGCTGAGGAAGTAAAAGAAAATCTCTGAGCCTATTCTTAGATTCTGAGTAATCCTGGCTCTCCCAAAGAAAGTGCTCCCTCATGGTATAGATTCATAGATTCAAGGGTTTCCCCAAAGGAGAAATCTTCTGGAACAGATTCTTCAGCATCAGAATCCTCATAGGGAGGAAGAGAGTATTCCTGATCAGAGGAAGAATCAGAGGAAATGGAAACCTGATCTGAAGATTCATATTCTGTCTCTTGCCTAGGCCTCATCAGGAGGGGGATGGGAACCCCTGATCAAAGTAATAAGGTCTTCGGCCACTTTGAGCATTTGTTTTTTAGGCATGGAAGCCCGTCCTGGAGAATGCTGTACTTGTTTCTTTGTCTTTCGAGCTGCTTTAGTCTTTGGCTTGGAAGCTGAAGATAGCTTTACATACAACTGAGTTGGTCTGAAAACACCCTCAGAAGCCGATGCCTGCACAGCGGCTCCGGACCCATCTGAGGGAATAGTTTCCGAGGATCCAATACCTTGAGTTTCCAGAGGCCCAGTCAGCTCCACATGGGAGTCGGAAGCCGCCTGTGGCTCTGAGGTAGCGGGCATCGGGAGCTGCAAAAGCACCTCAATGAGAACCGGCGAACAAACGACTAGCTTAGCGGAAGCCTCATCGTCGGTTTTGGACCTCGGATGCCTGTCCTGGTCTTTATCCTTGCGTTTCTTAGAAATTCCGGTCGTCGGTTGCTCAGACGGCACAGTATAATTGAATCTTCGGCCGAAGTAATGAAAGGCAAAATCGTACCGACGCTTTATAGTGCTTTGGTTAAATCTAGCACAAAACCGAAACAAGCAACGTCGTGGTCAGGGCCTAGGCAAGGAATACAGTAAGAGTGAAAATCTTTATGAGGTATTTGCTTCCCACAAGAAATACAATTGTTAACTTTTTCCTGACATCGGTCTGGAGCAAGAAAAAAGTTTCCCCAACGGGGTACTTAGCTTTAATGAAGACTTCGGATCTGAAATTCGGTTTTGAAAATCTCAGGAGTCGGCCGACCGGCACTTGCGAACTCCTTTTGCTTCGGGCACTGCGCGGCAAGACTGAAGAAAATGGCGTCGGCTGCATCTTTATACCCCTGGCGCACTGACGTCAGGGAAGAGGCGACAGCAACAGACGCCGGACCAGGACTTTGGAATTCTGGCCGACTGCGGGTAGCCTGCCAGCAGGATAACCCAAGAGTAATGACTGCAACAGTGAAACACTAACATCTGCTTGATCAAAGGGTGTAAGAAAAGGGGCTGCTCAGTGGGAAAATGAGCAGAAACAGCAGAGGCTTGAATTTTTATACAGGAGAAAGAGAGAGGCCACTGTGTAGTAGGTCAGCTACGTAATCCAGGATAAGAGGGAGGGCTGTGCCGTATTGGCTCCCTTAGCCTGGATCCAGGTGCAGAACCTTTTCCATTTGTCAGCATAAGACTTTCTAGTGCTAGGGTGTCTGGCGTCACGGATAACATCTACAATCTGTTTATTGAGGTTAGCAGCTTGGTTCGGGGATAGGGAATAAGCCAAGCTGCCAAACTGTGTCTGCAATTGGGGATTCATGAATCCCCCCCCCTTCCCTCTGGGTCAGGTGGTTTGGAATCTGAGGAAGATGCCATGGTGGCAGTGGGAACAGGCCGCACAGCAAGGGGTACCAGTGCTGGCAAGGCTAGTCTGGAGCTATATGAACGGCCCTTGGTTTTTCCTCCTTTATTTTCAGCAGTACCCTGGGGATGAGAGGTAGTGGAGGAAAGGCACAGACCGATAGATTGACCCAGGGGAAGGACAGGGCATCCACTTTCCAAGCCATGCAGTGATGCTCCCTGGTGCAGAATTTGCCGAGCTGACTGTTGGTAATGGGAGGCAAATAGATCAACCTTCGGGTGCCCCATTTTTGAGTTATTAGGGTGAAGGTTTTTCTGTTGAGCTGCCACTCGTGTGGGCCCAGATGATTTCTGCTTAACTGGTCTGCCAGAGAGATGAGAGAGCCTGGTAGGAATTGCGTTAACAGGTGCAGCTGCATGGCTAAGGCTGTGTGTCAAAGGGTCACGGCCAGCCTGCATAGTGGGTAGGACTGAGTCCCTCTCCCTGCTTCTTGATATACCACATCACAGTGGTGTTGTCAGTTTTGATCATGAGAGCCCCTGGAGAGAGCAGGGGTTTGAAAGCTATCAAGGTGTGCTGGACAGCCATCTCTTTGGTTGATGTGCAGAGGGATTTGCTGCAGGCTCCATTGGCCTTGTATGCCTCTGCCGTCCAGGTGTGCACCCAAAGCATAGTCTGAGGAATCTGTGGTGAGGGTCTGGGCAGCAGGGTGGTGGGGGGGAGAGGGGTGAGAAAGGCAGTTACTTGTTGAGGGAGCATGCTGTTGCCCACCAAAGAAAATCTTTTCTGAGGCAAGGAATTATAGGTAGAAGAGTTTCCCAGGTCTTGAGGGTGTTGATACTAAAGCCTTTTCAGGCACCACTAAAGTTTCCTCATATGCAGTCTGGCATATGTAATGAATAGTAGTATGCAAGATGCCATGAACCCTAGAGCTTGCAGGATCTTCCTTGCAGATAACTGGGGTCTGGTGGCTAGTTGAGAGAAGTAGGCTATCAGGAAAATTTGTTTTTCTGGTATAAGGAATGCCATCTGGGATGCTGTGTCCAGGCTTGCTCCCAGGAAGATAATCCTTTGGGTGGGCACCTGTTTGGATTTCTTTTTGTTGACTGTGTAACCCTAGGGAGGTTAGTAGGGTCTTTACAAAGGCCAGGTGCTTGAGCAGCTTTTCCTGGCTGTCTGCCTGAATAAGGCAGTTGTTTAAGTATGGGTAAATCTGGATATTCCTTTGCCTGCAAAAGGCAATGGCCGGAGCCAGACATTTTGTGAAAACTCTGGGAGCAGTAGATAAGCCAAAGGGAAGCACAGAAAACTGAAAGTGTTGAGATCCTGCCCTGAAAAGTACAGTTTTGTACCTACCCTAAATGTAGATGTTAGAGTGTATTCACTGCTGCAGTCATTACACTTGGGTTATCCTGCAGTCAGGCGGTCCCGCAGTCGGCCACAGTTCCAAAGTCTTGGTCCGGCGTCGGTTGCTGTCGCTTCTTCCCTGATGTCAGTGCGCCAGGGGTATATCTGGTGCAGCAGATGCAATTCTTCAGTTTTTCTTGCCCCAGATGTCAGGTGCCCCCCAAAAAGTAGGCAACACACATTCCTAATAAAGCATACATAAAAGATAAAAAAAAAAATACCTTCAGTTACAAGCAAATACACCACATAGGTTGTATAGATAGTGAGGTATAGATAAGTCCCGGCTAAAAAAGTGGGGGAGGAGGGTGGGTAACCTGGACTGCAGCAGTCGAACATCTACATTTATGGTAGGTACAAAACTGTACTATGTTCATCGAGTTTCACTGCTGCAGTCATTACACTTGGGTTGAATCCCAAAGCCGAGGTTGGGTGGCTGGTTCTATAAAGCATTCGGGGTGGCTATGAGGCCCTGCAGCACTGCAGTGGCAAAGCCAGCTCTGGATTTTGAGTAAAGAGGCAGGCGGTAATGCTTGGTAAAGGTATGCACTGAACTCCAAGTTGCAGCTTCCAAAATATCCTTGGTAGGTACTCCTCTAAGGTAGGCAGTTGAAGTGGCTGTTGCCCTGGTGGAATGTGACCTAATGTTACTAGGTACAGTTTTTCCATGCCATGTGTAGCAGAAACGTATAGTGTCCTATCCATTTTGAGATGGTCTGCTTCGAAATAGCCTTTCCCTGTGATTCTGCAGCATATGCTACAAACAATTGCTCAGTTTTCCTGACAGCTAAGCGCAACTGCCTGTGTATGTCCAATGAATGCAGAAGTCTCTCCCCTTTATTCTGGGGATTTGGATAAAATGTTGGCAAGTGAATAGTTTGGTTAAGAGCCACACTTGATACCACCTTTGGCATAAAAAAGTAGGGTTTGTTCTTAAAGAAAGGTTCCACTGCCATTAGTGCCTGTAACTCGGACTCTTCGTGCTGAGGTTATTGCCAGAAGCAGAGCAGTTTCCATTGACACATTTTAATTCTGCTGAATTGGCTGGTTCAAAAGGAGATAAAGTTATTCTCCAAGACAAAGTTGAGGTCCCAAGTTGGAGTTGGTGCTCTCCGGGGCGGTCTTATGTTTTTAGCCCCTCTGAAATACTGTTTTAGCAAAGGATGAGAGAAAATTGGCGGATCTGTGCTGTAATGAGGCGAGATGGCAGAGGCGTGGATCTTAATGGATGAAAAAGATAGGCCTTTGTCAAGCATCTCAGTTAAATATTGTAGTATCCGAGGAATATTTGGGACAAGAGGGTCAAAGCTTTGAGCCTGGTTCCAGGCACAGAATCTCTTCCATTTTTCTGAATAGGATTTCCTGGTGCTAGGCCCCCTGGCCTCCAAAATGACATCCATAACAGCTTTAGAGAGAGGTGTTGTCTGCTTGACTAAGGAATCTGCCATGCAGCCAGGTTTAATGTTTTGAGCTGGCTGTGATGTATATGACTGTTTTGTTCAGTCAGAAGGTGCGGAATTTGAGGTAAAATCCATGGTGGGCCTTGAGCGAAGTTCTTTAATACTGGGTACCAGTGCTGGCGTGGCCAGTCTGGGGCAATCAGGATCATTTTTGGCTTTTCCTGTCTGGCTTTTAGGAGTACCTTTGACAGGAGAGGCAGTGGTGAGAAGGCATATACTTGTAGGTTTTTCCAGCTGAATGAGAGAGCATCCACTTTCCATGCTTGTGTGTGGTAAGTCCTTGTGCAGAATTTCTGTAGTTGGCAATTCATTGGGGAGGCAAACAGATCTATGTCCGGGCTCCACCATTTTTGTGTTATCATGCTGAATATTTGTGGATTTAAATTTCCACTCGTGAGGATCCATGATGTTTCTGCTCAAGTCGTCTGCTAGAGTTTTTCTTTCCTGGCATTAATTGCGCTTGCAGATGAACTTGATAGGTTAGAGCTGCGTTCCACAAGGTCATGGCTTGTCTGCAGAGGGGATATGAATGAGTGACCCCTTGCTTGTTTATGTACCACATAACTGTGCTGTTCTGTCTTTAGTAATAGTTGTCCTGGATGCAGAAGGTCGTTGAAAGCTATTAGGGCATTTTGTACAGCTAGCATCTCTTTTTGATTGATGTGAAGATGCCTTTGGTCTGCGGCCCAGTTGCCCTCAATACATTTTCCTGCCATGTGTGCTCCCCAGGCGTAGTCCGAAGCATATTAGTGTCTGCCTGGCTGTGGGTTGAGTGAAATGTTGTCCTTTGTTGAGGTGACATGCCTGTGCCCACCATCGAAACTCCTGTTGAAGGCAGGGAATAAGTGGTATTACTGCTTCCAAACTGTGACAGTGTTGAGCCCAAACACTCTTTAGGTACCATTGTAATTTCCTCATATGCAGTCTGGCATATGGAATTAGTAGTAGGCAAGATGCCATGAACTCCAAGGCCTGTCTTGCAATGAGTTGGGTTTTTGTTGCCATCAATTGAAAGTATTGAGTCAGTTGCCCTTGCTTGTCTGGCTTGAGATAAGCCATCTGGGCCATTGTATTTAAGCTGGCACCCAGGATTATCATCTCTTGTGAGGGCACTAGTTTTGACTTCTTTTCGTTTACTGTGTACCCTAGGCAAATTAGCAATCTTTTTACAAATGCCAGATGCTTTAGAAGAATGTCCTTGCTCTCTGCTTGAATAAGGCAGTCGTATGGATATATTTGAATTCCTTTTTGTCTGCAAAATGCAATTACTGGTGCCAGGCATTTTGTGAAGACCCTGGGCACAGTAGATGAGCCAAAGGGCAGTGCAGAGAATTGGTAATGCATTGAACCAGCTATAAATCTGAGGTATCTTCTGCAATTTTGTCTGACAGGGGCATGCAGGTATGGGCATGCAGGTATGCCTCTGAGGTCCAAAGTAACAAGTCAAGCCCTCTTGCCCAGCATGGGAAAAAGCTGCTGTAGTGTCAACATTTTGAATTTCGGAACATCCAGGTAAGTATTTAGAGTAGAAAGGTCCAGTATGGGTCTCCAGGCTTTGTCCTTTCTGGGGACCAGGAAGAGTCTTGAGTAAAATCCTTGTCCTTGCTCCTGTTGTGGCACTTTTTGAATAGCTCTCATGTCCATGAGGGCTGTAATTTGTTTTTGTGCCTCTGCCCATTGATTTTGTGGGCAGGTCTGGCATTCCTTTTAGCCTTGGTAAAGTGTGAAAGTGGAACCTGTAACCTTGAGACACAATATTCAGAAACCATTTGTCTTGGGTGATCATATGCCAATTGTGATAAAAAAAAAGTGCTAGTCCCCCCCCCCCCCCCAAGGGAGCTGCCAAAAGGTAAGTGCTTGGCATTTGAAGGGGGAAGTCTTAAGGTTGTGACTTGTCTTCCCCTTCTTTTGGGGTTGAAGCACCCCACTGTCATGGTCTGTAAGAGCCTTGGGGCCGAGATCTGCCTCTTGGGCATCTGTATCTGCCCCTTTGTGGTCTGACACTGGAAAGAACCAATTTTTTGTAGGCCAATTTCTGCTAAATCGAGGTGGCTATACCTGTAAGAAATCCTTCACCGTTTGCATAGATTTTGCCTTATCCTCCATTTTTTTTTAATACCTCTTCTGCCTTAACACCAAACAAAACATCATGCTGCAAAGGTGCACCCAATAATTTTGCTTTGACATGATCAGGTAAACCTTGTTCTTTTAACCAAGCATGCCTTTGAATCGCAGATCCTGTAACTGCTGCTCTACAAGAAGCCTCTAATGAATCAAAACCACATTGCAGAGTATGTTTTCCCACTTGTTCAGCTGCATGCAATAAATCCTGCATTTCGTTATAGTCAGGATGTTCTGAACTTGTTAAGCATTTTCTGTTTAAACAGAGACATTAAATATTGTTGATATTTAAGCATGTGAAACTGGCAATTTAAAGCCCTCACTGCTAAAGTTGCAGAAGTGTAAACTTTCTTCCCCCATCTGTCTAATGCTCTAGAATCCCAGTCAGAGGGAACTGGATTTTTAGCAGTGGAAGCCTTTACCCCTTTGGGACCCTGGGAAATAGTTTCTGGGTCAGCAACAGGGTTTTTATAAAGAAATTTGTGAGAGTCAGGGACTCTGTAGTACCTGTCTGGCTTGACTGGAGCAGGGGGCAAAGAATCAGGAATTAAACTGGATTCAGAGTACACAATATCCACAATATTTAACACTGGCTGAATAGCAAGGGGCCTGTGCTAAGGCAATAAAAGAAAGTCTGAGCCTTTTCTTGGATTCTGAGTAATCCTGGCCCTCCCAATGGAAATGCTCCCTCATGGTATGTAAAGTTTCCCCAAAAGAGTAGTCCTCAGGAGGAGAGGCTGAAGGAACTGACTCTTCAGCATCAGAATCCTCATAGGGGGGTAAACAGTATCCCTGATCTGAAGAGGAATCCTAAGAAATGGAGACCTGGTCAGAGGAATCAGTCTGCATCCTGCCTAGGCCTTTTATCAGGAGGGGGATGGGAACCCCTGATCAGAGTAATTAAGTCTTCAGCCATTTTGAGCATCTGTTTTTTAGGCATGGAGGCCTGTCCAGGTGAACGCTGCACTTGCTTTGTCTTTAAAGGAGTTTGAGACTTGGCTGTAGTTTTGATGGTAAGCTGAGAAGGTCTGAAAAAGTAGTTTTGTACCTACCATAAATGCAGATGTCCGATAGGCATGCATCTGCAGTCCTTACAAATGGGTTGTCCTGTCGTCAGGCAGCCCTTCGGTCGGCCGGATTCCAAAGTCTGGGTCTGGCCTCGGCTGGTGTCGCACTTCACCCGACGTCATAGCTGCAGTTCTTCGGGTATAAAGGCATCAGCCGACGCCATTTTCCTCAGTGTTTCTTGCCCCAGATGCCAGGAGCCCTCTAGGAAGGCTAAATTTGGATAAATGCAAATGGTTCCAAATAGTAGAGAGCAAACAAAAAATAAGCATGTATGTACATATATAGAAACAAATACACCATAATAGATTCACCCAGCTAGCTACAAGATGGGCAAATACCCTAGGAGTACCACAGAGGGGAAGAAGGGTGGGTAATCCTGACTGCAGATGCATGCCTATCGGACATCTACATTTATGGTAGGTACAAAACTGTACTATGTCCTTCAAGGATGCATCTGCAGTCCTTACAAATAGAATACCATAGCCAAACTGGGGGAGGAGGAGAAGAAAGATTATGGTGTAGTTAAGATCCCTTGCAAAACAGCAGTGGCAAAACCTGCTCGGGATCTGCAGTATAAAGGTAAATTATAATGCTTGGCAAATGTATGCACGGAGCTCCAAGTAGCAGCCTCTAAAATGTCTTTGGTAGCCACTCCTCGTAGAAAAGCTGTGGTAGTGGCTGTTGCCCTTGTAGAGTGAGGCCTGATGTTTTCTGGAGTTTTCTTCCCATGGTAGGAATAACAAAATCTAATGCAATTTCCTATCCACTTAGAGATTGTCTGTTTTGAAATTGCTTTTCCCTCCATTCCTGTTGCATATGCTACCAGTAGTTGGTCAGTTTTTCTATTGCCCTTGGTCCTGTCCAGGTAGTAGCGTAGTTGTTTATGTACATCCAGGGTATGCAACAGTCTTTCCCCCCTGTTCTGTGGGTTGGGGAAGAATGTAGGTAGATGAATAGCTTGATTTAAAGATATCCTGGAGACCACCTTTGGCATAAAAGTAGGATTTGTTCTCATGGACACTCTATCTTGATGGAAGATCAGGAAGGGCTGTACTGCCATTAATGCCTGTAGCTCAGATACCCTTCTTGCTGAAGTGATTGCAAGCAGGAAAGCAGTTTTCCATGATAGGTATTGTAAGTCTGCTGTTGCTGCTGGTTCGAAAGGAGGGAGTGTCAACTTTTCTAGCACAAAGTTCAAGTCCCACGCTGGCAATGGTGGCTTCCTAGGTGGTTTTACATTTTTAATTCCTCTTAGAAACTACCTGAGCAGAGGATGTGAGAAGACTGGAGGATCCAAGTTGTATTCTGCTGAAATAGCTGATGCATGAATCTTAATGGAAGAATGGGACAGGCCGTTGTGGAAGAGCTCTGCCAAGTATTCCAGGATGTTGGCTATGTTTACCAGTGACAAATTTTCTCCCTTTGCAGTACTCCAAATGTGATATCTTTTCCATTTTGCTGAATAATTTTTTCTTGTTGAGGGTCTGCGAGCCTCCAAGATAATGTCTTTAACCCTTTGGGATAAATTTGGGTTAGTTGATCTTATGTAATGTTCCAGGCAGTCAGCTGTAGTGTTTTCAGGTTTGGATGCAGGGTGTTGTAGTTGTTCTGTGTTAACAGTAGGGAACTAGAGGTAGAGCCCATATTTGTTCCCGAGACATGCTCCTCAGTAATGGGTACCAATGTTGCCTTGGCCAGTCCCAATCAGGATGATCCTTGGACGGTCCTCTTTGATTTTCAATAGCACCTTGTGCATCAAAGGAAGTGGTGGGAATGCATATGCTGTCAGGTTTTTCCAAGTGAAAGATAGGGAGTCCACTTTCCAAGCAAGTGGGTGGTACGTCCTTGTGCAAAATTTCTTCAGTTGGTGATTGCGTGGGGATGCAAATAAGTCTATTTCTGGTAGTCCCCACTTTCTTGTAATGGTTTTGAAGATGTCCGGATGCAGCATCCATTCGTGGGCATCCGTGGTAGTTCTGCTTAGTATGTCTGCTAGAATGTTTTCTTTTCCTGGCATAAAAATTGCTTGCAACTGAATGTTGAAGCTCAGGGCCACATTCCAGAGGTCCATTGCCATCCGGCATAGAGGGTACGAATGTGTGCCTCCCTGTTTGTTGATGTATCACATAACTGTGGTGTTGTCTGTCCTTATCAACAGTTGACCTTGTCGAAGAAATGGTCTGAATGTCTGGATTTCCAGTTTTACTGCCAGCATTTACTTTTGATTTATGTGTAGGTGCAAGCTGGTCTTGAGTCCATAAGCCTTGTATGCACTTGTCCAGCATGTGTGCCCCCCAACAGAGGTCTGAGGCGTCCGTTGTGATTGACTGGCTTGGTTGAGTGCTGTGGAAGGGCAGTCCTTTGTTTGATTGACAGGCCTGAGCCCACCACTGGAATTCTTGTTTCAGGCATGGTATTATTGGAATTTGGGTTTCTAGGCTGTGCTTGTGCTGAGACCATAAATTCCTTAGGTACCACTGTAACTTTCTCATATGCAGTCTGGCATGTGGAACCAATATTATGCAGGATGCCATGAAACCCAAGGCTTGCAGGACTTTTCTTGCTGTTAGCTGGTTCTGCTTTGTTAATGCCAAGAAGTAGAGAGGGAGTTTCTCGTGTTTTTCTACTGTTAGGAATGCCATTTGTTTTGATGTGTCCAGCTCTGCACCCAAAAAGGTTATCCTTTGGGATGGTATCAGCCTTGACTTTTTTATATTGACTGTGTATCCCAGGGCTTGCAGTAGATAAATGACCCTTTTCAAGTCTTCTGTTAGCTTGTTTTTGTTGTCCGCTTGTAACAGGCAGTCGTCCAGGTAAGGGTAAATTTGGATTCCCTGAAGCCTGCAATAAGCAATTACTGATGCCAGGCATTTCGTGAACACTCTGGGCGCAGTAGATAAGCCAAAGGGCAATGCTGAGAATTGATAATGCTCTGATCCTGCAAGAAATCTGAGGTATCTTCTGCAATTTGGTCGTATGGGGACGTGCAGGTATGCCTCCTTGAGATCTAGAGTTACCAGCCAAGACTCCTTGCCCAACATGGGAAGAAGCTGCTGTAGGGTCAGCATTTTGAATTTTGGGACAATGAGGAATGCGTTTAAAGCGGACAGGTCGAGAATAGGTCTCCATTGGTTTTCTTTTCTTGGTACCATGAAGAGTCTGGAGTAAAATCCCTGCCCTTGCTCCATAGATGGTACCTTTTCTACAGCTCTCATCCTTAGTAAGTGAGTTATTTGTTTTAGAGCTTCTGCCTTTTGATTTGGAGGTAGGTTTGGCATTCCTCTCTTCCTTGGTAGAGTATGGAAGTGAAACCTGTAACCTTGGTCTATTGTCTGCAAAATCCAGTTGTCTCCTGTGATGTAATGCCAGTTTACTGAAAATAAGGCTAGCTTTCCGCCTAAGGGTGCTTCTAGTTGTTCCCTGGTAGGCGGTGCCAGAGCCAAGTCACTGTGGTTGTCCTGTAGTAGTGGTGGTGGCTGTATCTGTGGCTGTACCTCGCTGGTTGTTAGCCTGCCACTGACGTCCCCTGTATGCACCTCTGGATTGACCTCTGCCTCTTGAGCGCCTATTCCTGCCTCTCTGAGCTCTGGAGGTGTCTGGAAAGGACCAATTCTTGGAGGGCCAATTCCTGCTAAACCTTGGAGGTTGGACCTGTAAGAAATCTTTCACTGTCTGGACAGATTTCGCCTTCTCTTCCATCTTCTTCAGCACCTGTTGTGCGGGAGAGCCAAACAAATTGATCTTGTCCATGGGAGCATCTAGTAGCTTTGATTTGACATGGTCTGGTAAGGCCTGCTCTTTTAACCATGCATGTCTTCTGATCACTGTGCCAGTCATGGCTGATCTAAAGGAAGCTTCCAGTGCATCATAGCCGCATTTTAAGGAATGATTACTGACCTGCTATGTACCATTTCCTGAATAGATTTTTTGTCTAATGGTTCATCCGAGGACAGCTTTTTAGTTAACTGGTCTAACAAATTCTTGATACTGGATCATGTGGAATTGACAGTTCAAGGCCCTAGCTGAAAGAGTAGCAGAAGTGTAAACTTTTTTACCCCATCTCTCTAAGGACCTGGATTCTCTTTCAGAGGGGAGGGGTTTTTTGGCAGAGGTAGCTGCTACAGCCTTAGGTCCCTGGGAGATAGTTTCGGGATCTGCAAAAGGAGCCTTATACAAATGATTATGTGTGTCCGGGACCCTGTAGTACCTATCGGGCTTAGCAGGGGCCGGAGGTAGTGAATCAGGAGCAGTATAAGCATCATTAAATGCATCATCCACAAGAGAGAGAACTGGAGGGATGGCTAAAGGCCTATGTTGTGGTAAATGCAGAAAGGTTCTAAGCCTTTTTCTAGAGTCTGAAAAATCCTGGCCCTGCCACTGAAATTGTTCCCTCATAGCATGCAAGGTTTCCCCAAAGGAAAATTCCTCAGGCGGAGAGGCAGAAGGAATGGACTCTTCACCATCAGAGTCTTCATAAGGGGAGAAAGGGCCCTCTGGAGGGTTTGAATTATCTGAATCATCAGAGGAGTCATCTGTAGAAACTGGCGCAGGGGGCTCTGCTCTAGGCCTCTTCTCTGGAGGTGGGTGAGAGGCCCTGTCTGGGTGAGGTTGGGATCCCCGGATCAAAGAAGCATTTGTGAACTAGAGCTAGGCCTGTGAGAGGGGGTCTTAGCAGGCACAGATTTCGTAGATATTGCTGCTTTAGCCCTTGCAAAGGCCTTAATCGACATGGTTGCAGGTGGCCTAGCAGCTCCACGTGCAGGGGTTGAAATATCCAAGGGTATAGTATCAGATAATTCCTGGGAACCTGCAAGAGCAGGTGGGATTTCAGAAGCCGATTCCACCAGGTTGGATGAGGCCTCGGTAGGAGGTAAGTTTTCGGCTGAAGGAAGAACCGCGAGCTCGGTTTCAGCCGAAACCGAGACACTCGCGGTTGGCTTAACCGTGATTTCGGCCGAAACCATGGACCGCGAGTGTAGGTCCTTTTCCTTGCGCTTTTTAGATATTTGCGTAGTCGGAGGATCCGACGGCATAATGTAAGCAAAACCTGAGCCGAAAAACTGCTCAGCAAATTCCGACCGACGTCTAAAAAGAAGCACAGGCTAGACAAGCTGCTACGTCGTGGTCTGGGCCTAAGGTAAGCAGTAAGAGTGGAAATCTTTATGAGGTATTTGTTTCCCACAAGTTAAAACAGTTATTCACTTTTTCTGACATCGGCTGAGGCAAGAAAGAGTCCCCAACGGGGTACTTAGCTTTTTAGAAGTCTTCGGTAGTAGAAGAAGTATTCGGAAGTAGTAATCTCTGGTTCTGACCAACCGGCACTTGCGAACAGCTTCTGCTTGAGCCACGGCAAGAAAGACTGGGGAAAATGGCATCGGCTGATGCCTTTATACCCGAAGAACTGCAGCTATGACGTCGGGTGAAGTGCGACACCAGCCGAGGCCAGACCCAGACTTTGGAATCCGGCCGACCGAAAGGCTGCCTGACGACAGGACAACTCATTTGTAAGGACTGCAGACGCATCCTTGAAGGACATCACCCTCAGAAGCGGATGCCTGCTCAGCGGCTCCGGACCCATCTGAAGGGTTAGTTTCCGTAGGCCCAATATCTTCAGTATCCAGAGGCCTAGCCATCTCCACGTGGGAGTCGGAGGCGGCCTGTGATTCTGAGGTAGTGGTTGTCAGGGGCTGTGAAAGCGCCTCACTGAGAACCAGTGAACCGGCGACTGGCCTAGAAGAGGCTTCGTCAGTTTTGGGCCTCGGATGCCTGTCCTTATCCTTGTCTTTGCGTTTTTTGTGTATTCCGGTTGTCGGTTGTTCCGATGGCATGGTATAATTAAATAATGTCAGGCAAAATCAAACGGACGTTTAATAGTGCGCTTGTTAAATCTGGCACAAAACCGAGAACTAGTGACGTCGTGGTCTGGGCCTAGGCATGGAATACAGTAAGAATGAAAATCCTTATGAGGTATTTGCTTCCCACAAGAAATACAATTATTAACTTTTACTGACATCGGTCTGAGGCAAGAAAAAGTTTCCCCAATGGGGTACTTAGCTTTATTGAAGACTTCGGTTCTGAAATTCGAATTGAAAATCTCAGGAGTCGGCCGACCGGCACTTGTGAACTGCTTTTGCTTCGGGCACCGCACGGCAAGAAAGACTGAAGAAAATTGCGTCGGTTGCACCTGATATACCCCTGGCGCACTGACGTCAGGGAAGAAGCGACAGCAACCGACGCCGGACCAAGACTTTGGAACTCTGACCGACTGCGGGACCGCCTGACGGCAGGTTAACCCAAGTGTAATGACTGCAGCAGTGAAACATGAACATCGGAGATATTTCCTGCTTGATTCCCTTACAGGAATGTGGAGGTAGACCTCTTTTAGATCCAAGGTGGCTAGCCAAGCTTCCTTGGAGGCCATGGGTAGCAGCTGCTGGAGGGTGAGCATTTTGAATTTTGGGATCACCAGAAAGGTGTTTAGAATGGATAGATAGAGGATGGGGCAACCAGGCACCCTCTTTTTCTGGGCACCAGAAAAAAGTCTGGAGTAGAAACCTTGGCCTATCTGTTCTGCAGAAACGTGCTCTACTGCCCTCATAGAAAGCAGAGAAAAGATTTGTTTTTGAGCCTCTGCCCACTGGTTTGGAGGTAGATCTGGGAACCCTTTTGGGGTTGGAAGGAAA
Organism: Protopterus annectens; assembly: GCF_019279795.1. Lineage (NCBI taxonomy): Eukaryota > Metazoa > Chordata > Ceratodontiformes > Protopteridae > Protopterus > Protopterus annectens. The sequence goes on from NC_056728.1 coordinate 641,720,834, forward strand.
ATTTGTATCCCTGAGACACTATGTTCAGAACCTAGTGGTCGTTGGTAATGGTGGCCAAGGTGCTTGTGTGAAAGGAGAGTTTTCCTCCTATGGGTAAATGAAGGTGGGCTGAGGGAGGTGCACCATTGTGAGTTCTTACCATAAGGTGGTGGCTTAGATCTCCCTGGTTTTGAAGTGGGGGTAGTCCACTGGTTAGATCTCTGCATTCCCTGTGGCTGTTTTCTGGGGGGGTCTGACTCCACAGGGCCTAGGCCGGACTGGCTTAGTGGGAGCAGGAAAGGACCAGTGTTTGGTGGGACAATGGCTGCTGAATCTGGGTGGCTGAACCTGCAAGAAATCCTTAACTGTTTGCATAGATTTAGCTTTTTCTTCCACCTTTTTTAAGACCTCTTAAGTTATCTTTGTGCAAGGGGCCATCCAACATTTTAGATTTGATATGGTCTGGCAGGGGCTGTTCCTTAAGCCATACATGCCTTCTAATGACAGATCCAGTAACTGCTGTCCTGCAAGAAGCTTCTAGGGCGTCAAAACCACGGTGCAAGGTGGGTTTAGTTACTCGACTTACAGAATGCATTAACTTTTGTAATTCTTTAGATTCTGCCCAAGCAGGAAAGGAAGACATTTTTTGTTTGAGGGGTTCCAGGGTATGTTGCTGAAATTGTAACATATGGAACTGACAATTTGGTGCCCTGATAGCAAGACTAGCAGAGGTATATACTTTTTTACCCCATCTGTCTAGTGCTCGGGAATCCCTATCTGAGGGGGTGGGTTCTTAGCAGAGGTTGCTTTAATCCATTTAGGCCCTTGAGAAATTACCTCTGTCAGCAGTAGGATTTTTAAAAAAGAAATTTTAGTCAGGGACTCTCTATAGTACCTGTCTGGTTTTCTGGGTGCAGGAGGGAGGGTGTCAGGAGTCAAGCTGAATTCCAGGAAAACATCCTCCACAACATCCAGGACTGGGGGGATGGCCAAGGGTCTGTGCTGTGGAAGATCAAGGAATTCCCTGAGTCTCTTTTTAGACTGAGGGTAGTCTTGTCTCTTCCAATGGAAATGCTCCCTTAAGGTATGCAGGGTTTCTCCAAACGAAAAATCCTCTGGGGGAGAGGCTGAAGGAATGGAATCCTCTGCATCAGAATCCTCACAAGTAAAAGTTATTACTTTATTAATAGATCGGTCATATGTCGCAAAATGGAAAGATTATTGGGAGCTAATTAGTATGCACTTCATGAAAATCTCCTTAACACATAAAAATATGATTATAAATAACTCCATGTTGTGGTTGCTAAAGGAATTTTGTACTTCACCTATTACACCTAAACATATGGTCTGTTACCCATTAAATATTATTCAAATCTTGTAATTCTTTACACTCAATGCCTTCCGCCAGAGCATCTACCTTAGACTTCAATTGAGAAAGAAGATAGTTTTGATATTTCAACATGTGAAACTGGCAATTCAAAGCCCGCATAGCTAAGGTGGAAGAAGTATAGACTTTCTTTCGCCATCTATCCAAAGCTCTGGCCTCTATCTGGAGGAACCGGATTTTTTACCACAGAGGCCTTGACACCCTTAGGTCCCTGACTAACTGTTTCTGGGTCCGCCCTAGGACTCTTATACAGATATTTATGAGCTGCAGGCACCCTGTAATACCTGTCCGGTTTAACAGGAGCAGGAGGCAAAGAATCAGGATTAAGAGAAGCCTCTGCAAACACATCTTCCACAACATCCAGAACAGGAGGAATAGCCAAAGGCCTATGCTGGGGTAAAAGCAAAATTCCTAAGCCTTTTCCTGGAATCAGAGAAGTCCTGACCTTCCCACTTAAAATGTTCCCTCATAGAATGAAGAGTCTCTGAAAAAGAAAAATCCTCTGGAGGAGAAGCAGAAGGAGTAGAATCATCCACATCAGAATCAGAATAAGGAGAATACTCCTGCAAGTCTTCCGCCGAAGACTCTGAAACATCCGAAACCTGCTCAAAACTCCCCAACTCTGGTTCCACCCTAGGTCTCTTATCAGGAGGGGGCAAAGATCCTCTAATCAAAGTAATTAAATCTTCTGCCATTTTGAGCATGTGCTTCTTGGGCACAGATCCTGAAGAACTAGGAGTGACACCAACAGAAGCTAAACCTGGCCTGCCTCTGGGAGAAGCCTTGGAAACAGAAGGAGAGGGCCTAACCACCCTAGGAAGGGAGGGGAGTACAGTAACTTGAGAAGCCCCTTCAGCCTGACCTGCCTCCTGAGAGGCCACATCCTGCAATATCAAAGTCTCCCCTGGGACTCCAGAGAAGCCCGGTGGAACCACCAGTTCCACTGACGCCTCAAGAACCGGCGTCCGCAGGGCGACTCTTCTTGCGGGTTTAACTGCTTTGTCTTTGCGCTTCTTGAAGAAGCGGGCCGGAGCATCCGGCGGCATATTGTAATTGCACCGCTTCCGAAGACCAACCTGGCACAATCTAACCTTTGCTTAATAGTGCGCTTATTAAACCTAGCACAAAAGCGACACCCAACAACGTCGTGCTCAGGCCCCAAACAAGGAATACACAAAGTATGATAATCTCTATGCGGTATCTGCTTCCCACAAGAAATACAGTTATTCACTTTTTCTGACATCCGGTAAACCACTGAGGCAAGAAAAACTAAAATATTCCCCAGCGGGTACTTAGCCAACTTTGACTCTGTCTGAAACTCGAATCTGAAAAATTTCAGAACGCCGAACGGCACTTGCAACGCTGCTTCTGCATCGGACCATGCGGCAAAAAAGACTGAGGATATGACGTCGGTCATGCGCATTTGTACCCTGACGTCCTGATGTCAGTCTTAAGCCCCTTGACCGACGTCAGCCTAATACTTTGATATTCGGGCCGATCGAGGACAGCGGACTACCCAAGTGTAAGGACTGCAGCAATGTGAGATGAAGAACATTTTATACTCGGGGTATGCTTATGTCATCTACTTCTGAAGGAGCTCATTTAGCTATAGATAATAATCTAAAGTACTGGTATCAGCTGATATCTGATAATAAAGTTAAAAATCTAGATTTCTTAAAACAAGAATTTGATCTAAGAGAAAAGTACAGTTTTGTACCTACCATAAATGTAGATGTCCGAACTGGATAGCATCTGCAGTCATAACAAGTGGGTTGTCCTGTCGTCAGGCAGCCCTTCAGTCGGCCGGATTCCAAAGTCCGGGTCCGGCTTCGGCTGATGTCGCACTCCACCCGACGTCATCTCTGTTGGTCTTCGGGTATAAAGGCATCAGCCGACGCCATTTTCCTCAGTGTTTCTTGCCCCAGATGCCAGTAGCCCTCTTGCAGGCTAAAATTTGGATAGATGCCAATGTTTCCAAATAGATAGAGGTAAACACAACAATAAGCATGTATGTACATATACAAAACAAATACACCATAAAGACCCCCAACAGCTAGCTATTAGAAGGGTAAACACCCTAGGAGTACCACAGAGGGGATGGTGGAGGGTAATCCTGACTGCAGATGCTATCCAGTTCGGACATCTACATTTATGGTAGGTACAAAACTGTACTATGTCCTTCATGGATGCATCTGCAGTCATAACAATGGGTAGAATACCATAGCCAACTAGGGAGGAGGATAAAGGTAGATTATGGTGTGTTTAGGATCCCTTGCAGTACAGCAGTGGCAAACCCTGCTCGGGATCTGGAATATAGAGGCAAATTATAATGCTTGGCAAATGTATGCACGGAGGTCCAAGTAGCCTCAATAATGTCTTTGGTTGCCACTCCTCGTAAGAAGGCTGTGGTAGTGGCTGTTGCTCTTGTAGAATGAGGTCTTATGTTCTGTGGAATTGGTTTTCCATGGAAGGAGTAACAGAATCGTATGCAATTTCCTATCCATTTGGAGATTGTCTGTTTGGAAATAGCTTTTCCTTCCCTTCCTGTTGCATAGGCTACAAAAGTTGGTCAGTCTTTCTGCTATTTTTGTTCTGTCCAAGTAGTAGCGTAGCTGTCTATGTACATCCAAGGTATGCAGTATTCTTTCCCCTCTGTTTTGTGGGTTGGGAAAGAAGGTAGGTAGGTGGATTGCCTGGTTTAAAGACACTCTGGATACCACCTTAGGCATAAATGTAGGATTAGTCCTCATGGACACTCTATCTTGGTGGAAGATTAGGAAGGGTTGCACTGCTATTAAGGCCTGTAGTTCTGAAACCCTCCTTGCTGAAGTAATTGCCAGTAGGAAAGCAGTTTTCCATGATAGGTGTTGTAGGTCTGCTGTTGCTGCTGGTTCAAAGGGTGCTAGTGTCAACTTTTCTAGCACAAAGTTTAAATCCCAAGCTGGTAATGGTGGTTTCCTTGGAGGTTTTACATTCTTGATTCCTCTGAGGAATTGTCTGAGCAAAGGGTGCGAAAAAACAGGTGTATCAAAGCTGTATTCTGCTGAAATAGCTGATGCATGTATCTTGATGGAGGAGTAGGACAGGCCTGAATGAAGAAGTTCGGCCAGATACTCCAGAATGTTAGGCATATCTATGTTTGACACATCTTTTCCTCTTTCCGTACTCCAGATGACAAACCTTTTCCATTTTCCAGCATAGTTCCTTCTTGAAGGTCTGCGTGCTTCCAGAATAATGTCTTTAACTCTTTGGGAAAGTTCTGGAATAGCTGCTGTTATGTGATATTCCATGCAGTCAGTTGTAAGATTTTAGGTTTGGATGTATGATGCTGTAGTTGTTCTGCGTTAACATCAAAGGCATCAGGGGAATTGTCCACATATTGTTCCGAGACATGCTCCTCAGTAGTGGGTACCAGTGTTGTCTTGGCCAGTTTGGAGCTATCAGGATTATCCTTGGACGTTCTTCCTTGATTTTTAGTAGTACCTTGTGTATCAAAGGAAGAGGCGGGAATGCATATGCTGTTAGGCCTTTCCAGTTGAAAGAGAGCGAATCCACTTTCCATGCTAATGGGTGGAATGTCCTTGTGCAGAATTTTTTGAGCTGGTGATTGAGAGGTGATGCGAATAGGTCTATCTGTGGCATTCCCCATTTCTTTGAGATGGTCTTGAAGATGTCCGGATGAAGCTTCCATTCGTGGGCATCCGAAGTGGTTCTGCATAATATGTCTGCTAGGGTATTGTCTTTCCCTGGTACAAATATTGCCTGTAACTGGACGTTGTAGCTGAGTGCCAGGGTCCACAGCTCCAAGGTCATTCTGCATAGGGGGTATGAATGAGTGCCTCCCTGTTTGTTGATGTACCACATGACTGTGGTGTTGTCTGTCCTTATCATCAACTGGCCCTCTTTGAGAAATGGTTTGAACTTTTGGATTGCCAGTTTTACTGCCAGCATTTCTTTTAGGTTGATGTGCAGTTGAAGTTGATCCTGTGTCCACAATCCTTGCACGCATTTGTCCAGCATGTGTGCCCCCATCCTAGGTCTGAAGCGTCTGTTGTGATGGTCTGGCTTGCTTGACATCTGCGAAAGGGTAGGCCTGGGTTTGACTGGCATGCCTGAGCCCACCATAGGAACTCCTGTTTTAAGCATGGAATTAGTGGGATTTCTGTTTCTAGACTGTGTCTGTGTTGGGACCATAAATTCTTTAGGTACCACTGTAGTTTTCTCATATGTAGTCTGGCAAATGGAACCAAGATTATGCATGATGCCATGAAGCCCAAGGCCTGCAGTACTTTTCTTGCTGTTAACTTGTTCAGTTTTGTTAGTGCCAAGAAGTATAGAGGGAGTTCTTTTTGTTTTCTGTAGTCAGGAATGCCATTTGTTTTACTGTGTCCAATTCCGCGCCCAAGAAAGTCCTTGTTTGGGATGGTATTAGCCTTGACTTTTGTAAATTGACTGTGTATCCCAGTGCTTGTAGCAAGCAAATGACCCTTTGTAAATCTGTTGTCAGCTTGCTTTTGTTGTCCCCTTGTAGCAGGCAGTCGTCCAGGTATGGGTAAATTTGAATTCCCTGAAGTCTGCAATGGGCGATTACTGATGCCAGGCATTTTGTGAATACTCTGGGCGCAGTAGATAAGCCAAAAGGCAATGCTGAGAATTGATAGTGCTCTGATCCTGCAAGAAATCTGAGGTATCTTCTGCAGATTGGTCGAATGGGGACGTGCAGGTATGCCTCCTTGAGATCTAGAGTTACCAGCCAAGACTCCTTGCCCAGCATGGGAAGAAGTTGCTGTAGGGTCAGCATTTTGAATTTTGGGACAATGATGTATGTATTTAAGGTGGACAGGTCGAGAATTGGTCTCCAACTTTTTTCCTTTCTTGGAACTAGGAATAGTCTGGAGTAGAACTCCTTTCCTTGCTCTGCTGCTGGCACTCTTTCCACAGCTCTCATGTTTGCTAACTCCATTATCTGGCGTAGAGCCTCTGTTTTTTGATTTGGAGGTAGATTTGGCATTCCTCTTTTGACTGGAATAGTGTGGAAGTGAAACCGGTAACCTTGATCTATGGTTTGTAAAATCCACTTGTCCTTTGTTATGTAGTGCCAGTTCTTTGAAAATAAGGTTAACTTTCCGCCTAGAGGAGCTGCTATTTGTTCCCTGGTAGGCGGGTATAGGTTAAGTCACTGTGGTTGTGTTGATGTAGTGGCAGTGGCGTGTCTGTGCCTCTGTTGTTACCTTGCCACTGTCTTCCTCTGTAGGCACCTCCTCTGGATTGGTTTCTGCCTCTGGAACGTCTATTCCTGCCCCTTTGAAATTTTGTGGAGTCAGGAAAGGACCAATTTTGGCAGGCCAGTTCCTGCTAAACCTTGGGGTTGAACCTGCAAGAAATCTTTAACAGTTTGAACAGATTTTGCCTTTTCTTCCATTTTCTTCATAACCTGCTGGGCAGATGTACCAAACAAACTTGTCTTGTCCATAGGAGCATCTAGCAACTTAGCTTTAACATGATCCGGTAAAGCTTGTTCCTTTAGCCATGCATGCCTTCTTATCACTGTGCCTGTCATGGCTGATCTAAATGAAGCCTCCAGTGCATCATAGCCACATTTTAAGGAATGGTTGCTAACCTGTTGTATGTTATTTACCATATCTAATACATATTTCTTATCAAGAGATTCATCAGTGGTTAGTTTTTAGTTAACTGATCCAGCATAAACTCTTGGTATTGTATCATGTGAAACTGACAGTTTAAAGCTCTAGCTGAGAGAGTAGCTGAAGTGTAGACCTTTTACCCCATCTGTCTAATGACCTTGCTTCCCTTTCAGAAGGAATAGGGTTTTTAGCTATGGTCGCGGCTACTGCCTTGGGGCCCTGGGATATAGTTTCTGGGTCTGCAAGTGGAGCCTTGTAAAGGTGGTGATGAGTATCTGGCACCCTGTAAAATCTGTCTGGTTTGGTAGGGGCTGGGGTAAAGAATCTGGAGCGGAGCAACCATCATTGAAAGCATCATCCACCACAGAGAGAACAGGGGTATAGCCAAGGGCCTGTGCTGAGGGAGGTGCAGAAAGGTCCTAAGTCTTTTTCTGGAGTCTGAAAAATCCTGTTGCTGCCATTGGAACTGTTCTCGCATGGCATGCAAAGTTTCCCCAAAGGAAAATTCTTCTGGTGGGGAAGCAGCTGGGATGGATTCTTCAGCATCAGAATCTTCAAAATTGGAGAAGGGAGCCTCTGGCTGGTCAGTTATGTCTGATTCATCAGCAGAATCAGAGGACACTGGCTCGGGGGGCTCTGCCCTAGGTCTCTTCTCTGGGGGCTGAGAGGCCCTGTCTGGGTGAGATTGAGATCCTCTAATTAAAGAAATTAAATCTTCTGCCAAGGTAAGTATTTGAGAACTAGAAGAGGGCCTGGATGGGGGTGGTTTAACAGGCACTGTTTTAGTAGTCTTGGCAGCTTTAGCCCTGGAGAAGGCCTTAATGGACATGGCTGCTGGAGGCCTAGCAGCACCACGTGCTGGGGTAGAAACATCCAAGGGGATGGTGTCTGATAAGTCAACCACCGTAGTGGGTAAAATTTCTGAAGTAGTTTCAAGAGTTGTAGCAGGGGCCTCAGTTGTAGGAATAGGTTCAGCTGTACTTTGTTCAGTTTTCTCGGTTTCGGCTGAAACAGAGACACTCGCGGTTTGCTTGACCAAGGTTTCGGCCGAAACCGCGGACCGCGAGTGTCGGTCTTTATCTTTGCGTTTTGCCAGATTGGGTAGTCGGAGGATCCGACGGCATAATGTACGCAAAATCAGAACCGAAAAACTGTTCTGCGAACTCCGACCGACGCCTAAGCGTTCGTCGGTTGAAGGAAGCACAGGCCGAACAGGCTGCTACGTCGTGGGCTGGGCCTAAACAAGGCAGACAGTAAGAGTGGAAATCTTTATGAGGTATTTGTTTCCCACAGTTTTAACAATTGTTAACTTTTTCTGACATCGGCTGAGGCAAGAAAAAGTCCCCAACGGGGTACTTAGCTTTAGAAGTCTTCGAAGTAGTATTCGGTAGAAGTAATCTCTGGATCCGACCGACCGGCACTTGCGAACAGCTTCTGCTTCGGGCGCCACGCGGCAAGAAAGACTGAGGAAAATGGCGTCGGCTGATGCCTTTATACCCGAAGACCAACAGAGATGACGTCGGGTGGAGTGCGACATCAGCCGAAGCCGGACCCGGACTTTGGAATCCAGCCGACTGAAGGGCTGCCTGACGACAGGACAACCCACTTGTTATGACTGCAGATGCATCCATGAAGGACATCTTGCTGGTTAGAGGTTCAGATCTTTAGACAACATCTCATTGATAGAATAGATCTAATGTCTATAACAGTTAAAGAATCTATTCCAAAACTGATTGATTACTTGATAATAAATTTACAGCATAAAGTTTCTGATAAAGGTAAACTTTCATATATACATAAAATTATCAGACAAGAAACTTTTTACAATGTAGATTCATACTGGAATTATTTCACCTCTATTAATGGGGACCCACCAACTCAACAAGATAAACAATATATATTGGAATCTGCTTATAGAACTACATCTTCCATTGTCTGGAGACTTTATACATGGAAATTTTTACATAGATCTTTTTATACACCTTTGATGATGAATAAAATTAATAATAAAGATAATCTATGTAAGAGATGTAATGTAGAAATTAATGCTGACTGGGCTCATATGTTTTATGACTGTATGAAGTTGAAAGAATACTGGAAGTCAATTAATGAATTTTTGCAGGCTCTTTTACAGATAATTTCATTATTTCTAAGTCTCTTATATTATTCAACACACCTGTACCTCAATGTGTTAAAAAGATTAAGCTTCCCTTGTTATGGTCTATCCTAGCAGTGGCTAGGAAAATAATAACTAGAAATTGGATTTCAGATACACCTCCTTCGTTCAATGAATTTAAAAATGTTATGAATATAATGTGTCATATGGAAATGAGCACAATTAGAATGAGAACAACTAGAAAAACATCACATTTTATTGTATGGGATAATTTACAAAATTTGTTAAAAAAATTCTAATTTCAATAGCATAGTATTTTAGTTTAATTGATCTGATTGTAGTGGATGTCTTTGTAAATACTTTAGTTGTTTTGTTGAATATTATAATACCTATTTTTAATTATTTGTATAAAATTGTTATGATATTTCTCTTATATGTTAAAACAATAAACTTGTTTTGAAAAAAAAAGAATCCTCATAAGTAGAGAGGGGTTGCATGTCTTCATATTCAGATGCATCAGAGTCATCTGGACCCGTGTTCAGACAAAACTACAGAGGACAGATCTCTTTTCCTTTCGGAAGAACGGTAGTGGCGAAATAAGTCTGTGTGTCGAGAATCAGTAGTGTGAAGGACTTCCTTGGAAGCTGGTGCCTGCTCAGCAGCTCCGGACCCATCCAAGGTAGAGACGACCGCAGGATCCTTAGTCGAAGAGTTTTGCGGCATACCGGACTCCGAAAGGGTCTCAGTACCCGCCTGCAAATCCACAGAAGCGGGCATCAGGAGCTGCAAAAGCACCTCATTGAGGACCGAAGAACTGATGACTAGCTTAACAGAAGCGTCATCGGTAGGTTTGGACCTGTGTGGTCTCTATCTATGTTTTTTCGGAAGATCTGCTGTCGGATGGCTTATCGAAGTCATATCGGAATTAGAGGACTGAAAGCAAAAATATCTGGCTACAATAAGGGCCAGACGATAGATAGTTCTGGCACTGAACAAAGCACAGAAGCGACAACGGGGGATGTCGTGGTCTGGGCCTAAACAAGTGACGCAGTAAGAATGGAAGTCTCTGTGTGGTATTTACTTTCCACAGGTGAGTCAATTAACTTTTTCTGACATGGGCTAGTGCAAGAAAAAAGGATCCCCAACGGGGTACTTAGCTTTACAAAACTTCAACTTCAATTTGGTAGATGAAACTCTGGTAGCATCTGACTGGCACTCGTGTGAGCTACTTCTGCTTCGGGCTCAAAGGCGAGAAAGACTGATGTAATGGCGCCAGCTGCCTTACTTTAAACTACTGATGACCTGACTTCAGATCGGAAGCGACAGCAACCGACACAGAAATACTAAGCCTCTGGTATTTGGGCCAGCCAACGGCTACCCTGACAGGGATAACCCAAATTTGATGACTGCAACAGTGAAACACGAATAACGCCTCAATTTGCAAGGTCTTCCTCCTGTTGCTTACCTTTCTTTTTTAGCTGTATGGGGACGTCACAGAGGGAGAAACTTTGCAGGACATGCTGACTCGCACTACAGCCTTCAGACATTTACTCTCAAAGTATACAAAGAAAGAAGCGACAAAGGTTTTTAGCATAAAAGCCTAATAGGCAGAAAAGATCATCTTTGTATGGAATTTGCAACAGAGGCATTTGCCTGACAAAAAAAATCCACTTCAAAAATATGAAAAAGAAAGGAAAGATCACCAATGGGGTACTTGGCTTTCCATTGCAGGAGCAAAATGGAGCCTTCAAACAGCTGACAGACTGAGCTACAGATGCCTTGCTTCCTTGACTGTAGCCAGGTAAGTTCTGAGGATTTGATTGCTCATTATGTCCCTTTTGTATCAGCATGCATGCCTAGGTTTATGTCAGACATACAGCACATCAGGAAGGGAGCACCTAAACACTGGCGTACTGGCTGGAAACGCAATACATTTGGCAGGAACCATCCCATCTGCCAGCATTTACTTCAGTGATTGAGTGATCTACCCTTACCTCCAACATGTTTACATGGAGATGCAACTCCAGAGATACTCAGCCACTCTTTCGAAGGGCCAAAATCAAGGAATTCACATGAAAGCTTTCAACTAGGGAAGACGAATTCAGGCTGCACAAACTCAGAATGACTCAGTCTTTCTTCTTTTGCACCAAAAACAACTTGGCACAATACAATATCGTTTCTGGTCAGGTGGGACCTCCTGGATGACTCCTCCTATGCCTCTTGTTTTTGAAATGGAAGGGTAGACAGCAAGGGGGGGGGGGGTGGCCCCAAAAGATCCAGGAACCCTTAAAAAGAAGTTATGTACTTACCATAATGTTCCATGTGATGTGTTCATCTCGCCTTTGTTCTTACACACGGGGTCGGAGCCACTCATCGGCTCAGAGTCGGCCGCATTGCAAAGCTCTGCATCTTAGAGAAGCTCGAGACCAGATTATATCCCATAATCCTCCCTGCTATTCCTCAGATCTAGTTTGCGAAAAAACAGACCTCTAACCCTCACCTCGGTGCAAGACGTACACATTCACACGGATATCCATGAATATCCTCCGACTATAACAAGTAATTCTTATGGGCGGTGAACCATATCCTAATGAGGACACAGACCAATGAACCCTAGAAGAAGAAGAAAAATCCCGACCAGACTCTAGTCTTACCTGTTCTTCCATAACATGTGAAGGGGGGGGGGGGGTGTAAGAACAAAGGCGAGATGAACACATCACATGGGACGTTATGGTAAGTACATAACTTCTTTATGTGAAAGTGTTCAATCTCGCCGTTTGTTCTTACACACGGGTAGAGTCCCTAGCTCCGTCACCCTGGGTGACTCATGGAAGAACGTTCCTGAGCACAGTGGAACCAAAGGATGTCCTGTCCTTGGAGGTCCTGTCAACCTTATGAGTGATAAATGTATGAGGTTTAGCCCAGGTAGCTACTGCACAAATCGTGTCCAAAGGTAAGCGAGCTGCATGAGCCAAGGAAGTGGACACGGATCTGGTAGAATGAGCCTTAGGCTTGAAAGGTAATGACTGATTCTTAATAGAGTACACAAATGCTATACAATCGGAAAGCCATTTAGATAAGGTACGTTTCGTGACGGCCATACCCTTTTTGTTGTCTGCAAACGAGACAAACGGCTGATCTGACTTTGTGATCTTTAGTCCTGTCCAGGTAAAATCTTAGCTGCCTATGAACATCCAACTTGTGCAGCATATACTCCAGTTTGTTTGTATGATTCCTGAAAAACGTGGGGAGCTCTATGGATTGGCTGATATTTAGGACAGAACATACCTTGGGGAGGAATGACGGGTTTGTGCGCAGAGAGACTATCTGGGTGAAAGATCAAGTACGGTGTGGCCTGACTGACAACGCTTGTAGCTCTGATACTCTTCGAGCTGAAGTGACCGCCACGAGAAATAGTGTCTTCCACGATAAGAACTTTAGTAGGCAGGATGAAGCCAGTTCGAAGGGAGGTAACATCAGTTGTGACAATAAGTTCAAATTCCATGGGAAAAAGGGCTCCCGAATGGGTGGACAAAGGTGGAAGGTTCCTTTCATAAAAGCCTTGCAAAGCCTGTGAGACATAATAGAAGAGCCCCCCTCACCAATATGAAAGTTAGATATAGCCGCCAACTGTACTCTCAAGGTGGAAGTTGAGGCCCCTTCGTGAAAGAGAATTGATAAGAATTCCAGAACTTTGTGTAGTGGAGCTACCAAGGGATCTATGTGTTGGCTAGACGCCCAACATACGAAGCGTTTCCATTTGCTTCTGTAAAGCTTTCTGGTAGAGGCTTTATGAGAGGCAACCAGAATGCGTTGAACTGTAGGAGAAAGAAGATCTGACCTGGCTAGAGAGGGAAGCGGAGCAGCCAAGCTGTCAGTTTTAGGGATTGGAGAGATGGGAGAGGAACTCCCGACGAATGAGTCAACAGATCTGGTACTGGGTCCAGAATCCAGGGTTCCTCCTTTTGATGGGCTCGAAGAAAGGGAAACCATATCTGCCGAGGCCAGAATGGCACTATGAGTATTATTATACTGCCAGGTTCCTGGCTTTCTGTAGAAATTTGGGAATCAACGGGGTAGGAGGGAATGCATACAGGAGACCCGGGGGCCAATCGTGCACCAGTGCGTCCCTGGGAACATCCCCCGGAGGGGGTAGAAGGGCAAAGTATCTTCTGCATTTGGCATTCAATGGGGATGCAAACAGATCGCAGCAAGGCTGGCCCCATCTGCGGAAGATCCTTTCCGCCACCTGTGGATTGAGGGACCACACGTGGGGTAACAGGATGGCTCTTCTGCTCAACCTGTCCGCAATGACGTTGGATGACCCCAGGATATGCGTTGCCAGTAGAAAGCGACCCGTGGACTCTGCCCATTGCCAAATTCTTATGGCGCCTCTGCATAATGGGTAAGACTTGGTTCCCCCTTGCTTGTTTATGTACCAGACCACAAACATGTTGTCCGTTTGAACTGCCACTGTTCCCAGAGGTAAGAGAGCTTGGAAGTGTTGCAACGCTAGGAACACCGCCTCAACTCCAGAACATTTATGTGCAGGTTGTACGCCATGTTGGACCATTCCCCTTGGACTGTTCTTCCCTGAAAAAGTCCCCCCCACCCTATCAGAGAAGCGTCCGTGGTTATTGTGGCCGTCGGGTTGGGTAGGACAAACGGATGACCCAATGTGAGGTCCTGACTGTTTACCCACCATGAAAGATCTCGTTTGCAAGAGTTTGTTATTAGTATCTCGTGCGATAAGGGTAGCTGCTGGAATGACCATTGCGCGAAAAGCAGCCATTGGAGAACCCTCATGTGCAATCTCCCCATGGGAACTGCGATCAGAGACGCTGCCATTAGTCCCAGAACTTTTAACACTAGCCTGGCTGGGGCTTTCCTGTTCTGAAGAACAACAACCTGATCTTTGAGGGCTGACGCCCTTAGTGGAGGAAGCTTTAACAGTGTTAACTGTGTATCTAGGTCTGCTCCGATGAATGAGATATGCTGTGAGGGCGATAGGAATTTCAATCAATTTTGAAAAATCTGCCGTAAGTGGGAACAAACGTCGACTGTGTAGTCTCTGGCTTGAACAAGACGATGCCTGGTGGTGGCGGTGAGCACCGGAATCCTTGTAGTCTCAAGTGAGACGCCACTACTGCCATGCATTTGGTGAATACCCTGGGGGCTGAAGTGAGTCCAAAGGGCAGAGTTCGAAATTGAAAATGACTGGCTCCCAGCCGGAAGCGCAGGTGATCTCTGGACGGCCTGGCCATTTTGATGTGGTAGTACGCGTCCTTGATATCTATTGAGCACATCCAATCGTCCTTCTGTAAGAAGGGAAGGATCGACTGTAGCGTGACCATCCAGAACTTTTCCTTCCTTACGAAGGTGTTGAGATTGCTGAGATCCAAAATCGGTCTCCAGTCCCCAGTCTTCTTTGGAACTAAAAAGAACCTTGAGTAAGTTCCGGATCCTCTTTGGTCCGCTGGGACTGGCTGGATGACTTTTCGAGCAGCTTTGAAATTTCTACAGCTGCTGGACCTTGCAGATGGGGTGGCATATCTGAAGTCTCTTTTGTAGAGGTGGTGTGGACGTAAAGGAAATTATGTATCCTCTGGTTACTATGCTTTTTACCCAAGAATCCGAAGTAAGATTTAGCCAGGTCTGTGGGTATAAAGCCAAGCGACCCCAGACAGCCTCAGAGTAGGACAGTCGGGTCCTCCTTTCAGGAGTGCTGGAAGGGCTTCCCAGAGACTGTATCCCTGTCGCCCTGATTTTGTGGACCCCCTTCTGCCGCCGGGGCGGCGTCTTCCATTTCTTCCCCCTCCTCTGCCTCTGGAGGGGGCATCACCCTGTGTGGCTTGGAAAGATCCCAGAGTCTTACGGAACCACATTTTTCCGCCTCGTTGCCCTTTGGGGTACGGCCTAGATGGAGCGGAAAAACGGACCCCAACAACAGACAGGGTCTTCCCCTCTTGCTCACACCGAGTTAAAGTCTCCTTTACTTTGGGCCCAAAGAGTGTGGCACCATCAAAGGGGGCGTTGGCAAAGGAAGACTTGAAGGCTTCCGCAAAGGAGCACAGCCGCATCCAGGATGGTCTACGGAGAGCAATCGCTGAAGCTGCAGCTCTACTCGATCCTTCGGCCGCATATGAGATGAGCCTCATGGACGAGTTTGCTATTGAAGTAAGGGTGCTGAGTTGTGCTGTTACCTTATCTGACAGCAGCATCTGTGTTACCCTGGAGGGTATCTCCCAGTTCCTTAATGAGATCCCTCTGTAGACATGTAAAATGTGTCAAATAGTTTAGCGAACGCATGGAAAAAGTCGCTGAACTAAAAACGTGCTTCCCATACCTGATCATAGTCCTAGAATCCTTATTACCAGACATTTCCTTCTTCGTGGCCACAGCCACCACCACAGCATCGACCGGAACTCCTTTAGGGAGATGGGCCTTATCCTGGGGGGCCATGATAAATCTGTTTGGTTTTCGGGGGACCGGTTCCACTGTGTCCGCTGTTTCCCACGCCCTTCGCGCGATCAAGTCCATCAATTCATCGAAGGGCAGGGTCACCCAGGAGGTAGAAGGTTGAGCCCCAAAAGCCTTCAGCAACACCGACTCGTCCTCAGTGGGGGCTAGGGACTGCCAATCACCCCTCTGTTTCAAGATCTCCAGGATGTCTGCAAATGACATCCTCAGAGGGGGATCGTGGGGACCCCTCTGACTCATCCAAATCGGTGTCAGACGTTAGAGATTCCTGTGGAGAATCAATGTGCCTCCTCTTGCACAATCTCTTCCTCGGAACCTCATCAGAGGCCTGTGAGGAACAGGGATCACCCTCTGGGGCTGGCTGAGGCAATGGGGCTCTATGCTTAGGGTGAATCGTGGGAGCAGAAACAAAGCGGCCCTTTAGGGGAAGGAGAAGACACCTCCAATGAAGTAGTTGTCTGAGCAGACAATACCTTCCTCATAAGGTCGAAAGTCCCTGAGCCCCGGGCCGAGGACTCCTCCGGTTCCGAAGAACGCGGAAGCATCACAGACACCGGAACCGTGGGCTCAGACCTCGAGGATGGAGCCGAACCAATCTGCGCCAAGGCCCCGAGAGGGAGTCTGCACCGAAAATTCGGTACGACTCTGTCCCGGAACCAAGGAGAGATAGTCGGCTCCGCGACTCCCCTACGGGCTCCGAAGGAGTCAAAGTCAATGGTGCCGATCGTGCAATCGAGGGCTCCACTAGCATCGGATCGTCCTCTCCCGGCTCCAAAAGACTGGACGAGTCTCGAAGGAGGACCTGTTGGAGACACGGGGAGGGCTTCTAGTTTTAACACCAACTGGGACGAAACCGCAATCAGCTTGGAAAGGGCTGTCTTTTCCATTAGTTTCTGCACGACACGATTCACGTTAGTATCGGATAATGGTCTGGAAGACCGGATCGAAGGGGTCGAAGACGGCACCGACCGAAGAATCGACGGTGGAGGTAGCTCTGACACCGGTTCCAAGACCTGGGGCTCTGTGAAAAATAACCGTTCGATGCTCGGCCCCGAGGTCTGTGGAACCGGCGAACGAATCTTAGAAGATGAGCTCGAAGCCGATGACATGAGCTCCGACATCTTCGACCCCTTCGAAGACTTAGAAGCCTGGTCGGACTTCTCCAAGGCCTCCTGAAAGTCAGGTTTAAGTAAACCCCCATCAATAAGCTTCCTGCGTCTCTCCGTCATGACCTTCCCGCTAAAGGAATGACAGATTGAGCAAATGGAGAGGGCCCAGGCAGTAGACGCAGGAAGCGTGATTGTCAGTGATGGACATTTTCTGTCCACATTGACATCTCAAAGCCAGATTTGGCTTTCTCCAACATTGGTACAGTCAAGCTCAACACTGAAAAACAGTGAAAAATAGAAGGATAGAAAAAATACTAGCCAACAATAACTATATATAATATGCAATACAAAACAAGCCATAATAACACTATTAGAATAAGTCAGAAAGCTAGTAGGCCGAAGCGTATCTAAAGTATATATATATATATATATATATATATAAATCAATCAAGAAAAACACACACACTCTCTATATTATATATCTAGGCTAAAGATAAAATATTGATAAAGATTTTCAAAGAAATTTTGCTTATCTCAACGATAAACTAAACTGTTCGCTGGCCTGAGCTCTCCTCGACTGATCTGTTGCAGCGACAAACTAGATCTGAGGAATAGCAGGGAGGATTATGGGATATAATCTGGTCTCGAGCTTCTCTAAGATGTAGAGCTTTGCAATGCAGCCGACTCGGAGCCGATGATCGGCTCCAAACCCGTGTGCAAGAACAAACGGCGAGATTGAACACTTTCACATATAAGGTTAATTAGGAGGCTATACGAGGGATTGGAGGTAAAAATAGGGGGGGGGGTCCTCAGATACATTGTTTGAACAGAGGAGCAATTTAGGGGGGGGGTCTTCTTTCCCC
The DNA here is from genome assembly GCF_019279795.1 of Protopterus annectens. Classification (NCBI taxonomy): domain Eukaryota; kingdom Metazoa; phylum Chordata; order Ceratodontiformes; family Protopteridae; genus Protopterus; species Protopterus annectens. The sequence continues at coordinate 641,738,413 of NC_056728.1, forward strand.
TTTTATGTGCATTGTATTTACAGCCACTGGCAAAGAAAATAAGAGACTCAAGTTCAAGGACATAACTGGTTACGATAATCAAAAAAAGTTGTCTTTATTTGCAGATATTACTCTGTACCAGATAAAACCAGAAAAGGACATTTCAGTGTTGTGGAGCATTCTAAGATGGTTTCATGTCTTTTTGGGATGCAAAATTAATGAAGATAAAGGTAATAACCATCAACTATATACATACACATGAACTGGTTCAGCAATATCCATATTTATGGGGACATGAGAAACAAAGTACTTAGGAATACGGGTTGAAAAGGATTCACTGGGAAGAGACTAAACAAAAAGACATACAAAACTGAGAAAATGGAAGCTCTGTTTTATGGATATGAATAGCAAGATACAAGCAGTGAAAAGTGTTTTTAGTTCATTTTTTATACACAGGTCAGGCAGAAGAGTAGCTATGGACAGTAAGAGAGTTGAAGAAATTTATCTGGGAGGGGAAGAGGGCAAGAGTAGAGTGGTATAAGTGGATCTTTCCAGTAAACCAAGGTGGTTTGGGAATACCAGAATTGAAAGGAGGTATTTCAGCACTACACAAGCTACAGCTCCTATATATAGCACAAGCAGAAAGCAATAATTCAAAGTGGAAAGGGATGATATGAAATGGGGTGGGGTGGGGATCGGCTCAAGAAATATGAAGATACTGGAATTTTGGATGGAGATATTTAATGAGAACTATAACCATACATAACATATTTATAAAGTAGCAGGCAGTATTCAGAGAACTAAGCCAACATAAATGGAAATGAGATTCTACGAATGGGGGGTGACTGCAATTAGGGGTACAGTGAATTGGCAAGAGGGGCTGGAATTTACTGGAGAAAACTGACAAAAGAACCAAGGTACTGGAAGCAAATAACTACATAATGGAAAAGGCCAATAATTCATATGGACTGCAAGTTACAGATTGTATAATCTGATGTAAACCCTTGATAGAGACAAAGAAAAACAGTATAATGCACAGCATATTAAGCATTAAAAAGACTCTTGTTGCAGTTTGGAAAAGGCCAGGCACTATTAACCAAATGTATGATATCAAAAACACATTAAATGCCAGTATGCGTAGAGTCATACCACAAACAGCATTGTCCAATAAGGAGCGGCAGCTGTAACTACATACACAACCTTAAATATTAAACTACATTTTAATCCTTCTGCATTCAACATGTTGCTTCTTACAGACTTGATGCAAAATCACCACAATGTTAAAAACAAAGCTGCATCTTTTCTGAAGAAAAAGCACCAGAATAATAAAAGGGCTACACTTTAAATTTCCACTTTTGTTCACATTCAGCCAGACCCATGCATCTGAAATTGAATGCATTTCATCAACTGTATTAATTACTCAAATCCTCCCATGTTCAGTACCAGCCCTACCCCCCAAATCATATACCCACAGAAGAGGACTCTCCTACCCTAACTTCAACCCAAAGGAAAATGCCTGCAAAGCACTGTAAAGTATCTGTACATACTTTTTCAATGATTATACAAGACAGACAACCTACATGTGCAAAAATGCTGCTGCAAGGTTCCACCCGGAATTTTCTTCCATTAATTATGCTTTGGTACTTGACAGCATCTGCTAAAGCAGTGTTGAACTGTTGTGCTTCAACTATATGATACACTGCAGTGAAAGCCATCTTTAACTATTAAGCAGTCACCTCTGCCTTTGAGTCATAGGTTTCTTTGAACTGAGACAATAAAGTTGCAAATAATGAAACTTAAGCGCAAATGAAATCATTTTAGTTAAGATTGTTTAATTTTCTTAAACTGCATCCAAGGACTCATTTTAATAAGACTGGAGACCACCAAGATTGCGTGACCAAATGACTGGAATGAGTTTGCCAACTATTTCTTGCACTTAGGTTTTCAGTGGTTAAACAACTGTCTGTAGAATATCCACTGATGACATATGCAGCATAAGATTTTTCTCAGGGACAGACAAGCTGGGATATACAAAAACAGCCAGCCTCCAATCCAAACTTGGAAGAGTGCATCTTTAAATTTTTTTTTTTTTTTTGCATTTAAAGTATGTGAAACAGATCAAGTAATCCTTTGAAGAAAATGAAATGTAGAAGCTGCACAAGTTTGCACGTTTTGAGATTTTACTTTAGAAAACACTGGCACAAAGAATTCACATGAACATAACATGCTACATTTTTGCATGAATTGTCAACATTACGGAAATGGAAATATTCACTTAACCTGCTTTACAAAAAATAGCAAACACTACAGGGCTCAAAACAAGAGGCAATTTGTTTCAGCAGGTGCTGACCACAACTTGGTGCCAGCCTCTCTCAAAAAACTGAGGGGGGGGGGGGGTCTGGGCGGCATGACTACTGCAGTCACAGACAATTATGCAACCAAAGCTTAGGCATGAAGTCCAAGCAAAATGTGGTATGGCACTACTAACATAACTGACTGGCGCAATACATGGACAGAAGAAAAATACCTCCTCCCAAAAAAACATACTGGAGAACATTGGGGCAGAACGGACCAAAGAAAACTTGAAAAGTTGGTGACAAAGAAAAAATATAATAAAAAATACACCTTAAAAACGTAGCTAGATTTAAACCTTAAAACGCAAATAAAAAATAAAAATACATTTTTTTTTAGAAAAGAGTTCCATTATACATTACAGGAGTCAGCTTTGGCTGACAAATCCTTATTTCGACCCCTGAACTGTAGTTACATAAATAAGAAAAAAAAGGTCCCCAAATTTTATTTCCTAATGAGATCTGAACGTACTCCACTTAATTTAGGGATAGATGTCCATTTCGTTTTGGTCCAAGCATACAATGTTTTAAGCTTAATATCTGCTTCGGCTTCCTCCTCTGGCTGAGCGACTGCCTCCACGACCTCTGCCTCTGGGTGCTCCACGACTTGAACTGCCATAAGAACTCCGTGGAGCAAAACCTCTGTCAACTGTTGGGGGAGGTCCCCTTTCTTGTCTGGCAAAACGATCACCTCTACCACTGGAGTAAGGATCACTTCGGCTGCTTTGGTAATGATCTCTGCTACTGTATCCATCTCGAGAATTGTAATCATCATAACGGCTGCTTCCACTATATGATGGTGGTGGCCCTCTGGCAGGTGGACCACGAGAATTACCTGCAGGGTCAATGGTCAGGTAATAGGGCAAAAATTAAATCAATTTTATAACTTGCTTGAAAAAGCAAAACCTTTACTTCAAATTCTTTAATGCTTATTTTGAGTTAAATTGCATTTTTTTGCTTGTTGTGAATGTACTTTAAGTAAACAATTACAGATCTGCAATGACTCAGCCCTGTACAGACTTCTTGGAACTGCTTACCATGAATAACTTTCCCAATTCAGTCTTAATGAGGAGTTACATTCATTTCAATTGCATTGTTCTTACATATGGTTTAATATTTGTTTTTGGTAGTTTTAACTGCATTTAGTTTGTTTTTCTTTACCATGAAATCATTTCCAACGTAAACTAATTCAGTTATTTTTCTTTAAGAAAGCTTTAATTTGTATCTTATGAACTACTTCAATGAGCAACAATTCACTGCTGTGTGCCTTAATTTGATGAAAAGGCAACTTTTCAGTTGCCCTTGGAGATTTTTTCCAAAATAAGTTCAAATTCAGTTGGAATTGCTGCCAAGTTTGCTTCAGAGAGAAAAAAAAAAAACCTACTGCAGAAATTTTCTGCATTGTTGAAATTTACACAAAAACAAGTTCTTTCTGAAGGGTTGAAAATGAGCTGC